>NW_017095993.1:0-853 GCF_001412225.1 Nicrophorus vespilloides
GTAGCAAGTATTCATATATTACTGTGTAAAGTGTGTAAAAGTGTGAAAATTTGCAAAAAAAAACAACTATTTCTTTGATTTTATTACTTTTAAGAATATTTCAATGATTGACCATAAGTGTAGGTTATTAATACTTAAACATAAAGATTTAGATTTTGCACAAAACGTTGAATTTGGTATAGTTTCTTGTAATCTGAAATTTATATAGAATTTGCTATATTTCTTACAAATTTGCGAACAAAATATAGAATTCTAGACTTAATCTAAAATTGATGTAGAAATCTTTGAGGTGTCCTAAATTTTTTTGTTATCGTTAACGTTATATTACTGTGGTTTTATCCGTATGGCTGTAATTTGCATTCAAAGTTAAAAAACTGCACGAAAAAGCAGTGTTTTCACATTTCATTGATTTTCTCGAAAACTATAACACATAGAATGAAGCCAAAAGATGCATATGAAAGCTGAATGTTTGGGGAATGTAGCAAGTATTCATATATTATATGGTTTTATCCATATGGCTGTAATTCGTGTTCAAATTTGAAAAAATGCTCGAAAAAGCGGTGTTTTCACATTTCACTGATTTTCTTGAAAACTATAATACATAGAATTAATCCAAAAGATGCATATGAAAGCTGAATGTTTGAGGAATGTAACAAGTATAGAAATATTGTTGTAATTCACGTTTATTGATAAATTAATCTTCAGTAAATGCGGTTTATTTACTAAAAAAATCACATAAATAATTTAATTTGAACGCAATCATAAAGAAAAACCATCGCTTTTCAGAGCTCGGTTTTTCCGATCTAGTTGGCTTGCGATTCTTTGATTCCGATGGTCGGTCTGTTCATTTTTT
>NW_017095993.1:871-4086 GCF_001412225.1 Nicrophorus vespilloides
TGGTGCACATAGAGGCTAGAGCTTGGCCCTTTGCGAGCACGTGTGTGTAGACATAATCAATACGCAGCAAACACAGAAAGGGCCGACACACACACACACTATTGCCGCCCTCGCTCACCGACAACCAGACAGACAACAATTCAGAAATTCGGTGCGTGAGTGCGTGCGCGTTCCACTTCATTCATCAAAAAAAAAAAAAAGAAGAAATGTACAGGGTTGTAAGCTAGAAAGTGTGTAAGAGAGAGAGACAGTGGAATCCTTTCCAAGGACGAAGAACGTAAAAGGGCCGAGGTCGCTTTCCACCCCATCTCCAGGATGTGATTTAAACCGTCTGGGATCCCCCCAACTCGGTAATACGGTTACACGCCAGACGCACCACTCACACCGACGCCGCCTCATCCTCATTTCACCTCCTTTTTCTCTCTCTCTCTCTCTGTCTTCATACCCTTCTGCTTAGCTTAATGCTCCTCTCGAGTATCCTTCGACCCACATATAAAAAGTAAAGAGTAAAAGAAGAAAAAGGGGAAGAATAAATAAGGAGGTCGTCGTGTAAAAAAGGCAAAGCGAGGGTGGAAAAAACGCGATAGAGAGACCCACATTCAGACACACCTAATCAATCTTTAATATCCACGCCTCCCATTTACCAGCTATAAAACTGTATTACCCCAATGGGGCGAAGGGTGAGAGATATACATATATATAAAGAGGGAGAGAGAAAGAAAGAGCGTAAGAAAAAAAGAGTAGGCGGAAAATTGGAACGAGCACAAAAAGTGTGTGTGTAAATGTGGAGAGCAGCAAGACCCTTAATACCTTTCTATCAGCGAAAATCGTACCGTCAGGACTACTTTAGTAGACCGAACATCTTCATGGATCCAATAAACCGAAAGATCTCTGAAGGTTAATCAATTTAATTAATATTGTATAAAGAGTCTGGACTTGATCCAATTTAATTCGTACTTTTTCTTTTCTATTGAACAATTCAATAAATAAATATATTCACAGTCAAAAGTATATATATTTATATACATTCATTATTAGTAAAGTCTTGACTTTGTGTACATTTCACTTGAAAATTCTAATTTGCTTTTTCATTTATACAAAAAAAAAAATGTGAAAAGTTGAACTATTTCTGAAAATAGTTTGTAATTTGATACATCCAACGTAACCGAATCGAACTTAACCTAAATGAATATAACCTTACATAAAAATTTTCTAAACGCAAGGAAACAAAATTGTTTTCTAACGTAACCTAAAAAAAATATTTAAATAACCTAACCTTACATTAACCTAACCTTATTCACTGTTTTTTTCTTCTTCTTCTCATAATTGCAACGAAATTAAATATTTGACTATAAATCTTTAACGAATAAAAAGTACATTTTCATACTTGTTTGGTTTCAATAAATCTTTTACAGAAATACGTTATTAAGCAATGATGAGAGAGAAATAAACGAGAACAAAAGGATTTGGTTTGGCCTTCTTTTGCGGATTATCTCGGGCGATTTAATAATCGGTTCAGAGCCGAAAATCCTCAATCCTCAGAGCTCGAAAGTTTTAGCTGAAACTCGTATAAAACTGTAACGTCAACTTTCGGCATATACGAAAAGTTTTTTTTTCTCTCTTTTCTTCTTCAGGATATATATAAAGATCAATAGAGTAGAGTAGAGGAGACGGAGAAACGGGTGGGATATTGTTTTTAAACGACTGGAAGCGCCAGCTTGGATCTCTCTAATTTAAGATCAAATTTCACATCGAGATTTTCCTCTCTCTCTCTTTCATTTTCTTCCCAACAAAGTTTTTTATATTGTAAAACTAATAAACGAGTATAATTTGACTAAAACTTGAGAAATATTCTAGATAAAGTAACTTTTTCTGAATATTAAGATTTATTTGTAATCAATTTCTAGTTTTCAGTTTCTTACCAAAGTTTTTTTTTTCTTCATTTTCTTAAGATATAAACATATTTAAAGTAATTTATAACAAATTTAAACATATTTAACACAATTTATACAAAAAAAATGAATTTATAGACTTTTTTAAATTAAATATTAAATAGTGATCATTTTTAGTTAATTATAATAGATTTTCTTTAAGAAACAAGACATTTTCATTCTGGTTATTGTAATGATTGATTTCTTGCGTTGCATTCGATGCGAGTGCACTAATAATACAGAAAGATTCATTGATTCCCGTCTAGATTAGAGATGTATTTATGTTTAGTCTGCGCGCCCTGCATGCAAGTGTTTATTCATCGCATCAACAAGGGGGGACGAACGAAGAACTTCTGAAAGCGGTTGTCGACCCTACGCGCATTCGTCTTACGTAAACAAACGAATTTCCAATTCGTCAATTCCCAAATTACAATGCAATTATTTATGCAGTCATAACGCGTACAATTGAAGAAACGTGCTTACTTGATATTATAGGAATTTTTGTAAAAACTTGTATTTTGTCTGAAATATCATCAAATTTAATTGGTTATATAACAAGAAAACTATGAATGAAAATTTTCAAAAATTGAAATGTCAGCGATAACAATCATTGCGGATTAAGTCGAAGTGATGGAAAGAGAATAAATAAGAAATGGGGGGGTTGTAATACGAGAAATCCGTAAAGATTTCGAGCGACGTTTACATAAAACTTTGCCGCGCAGACGGCAATCTTCGAAATCTACTGGGAAATCAGGGGAGGCCCTGCAGATTCAATATATAATATGTGTTATATATATATGGGAGGAATGCAAAAGCGAAAGAATTACTGTTCAGATTTGTTTCGCTCAAGATTTTTCACAAATTTAAACAGCAATAATGTAAATCTTACTTGCCAAGTATTAATTTATGTGTAGGTGTCATAACTTGTTTCATAATATCTGTATATGTAACTTGTCAAGTAATGTTAGGTTACCATGACTACTTGCTTACTACTACTACTTATGAATCTAACTTGCCAAGTATTAATTTATGTGTATTTTTCATAACTACTATAGCTTGTTTCATGATATTCGTATAGGTAACTTGTCAAGTATTGTTAGGTTACCATGACTACTTGCTTACTACTACTACTTACCAATCTTACTTGCCAAGTATTAATTTATGTCTGTTTGTCTTAACTACTATAGCTTGTTTCATGCTATTTGTATATTTAACTTGTCAAGTATTGTTAGGTTGCCATGATTACTTGTTTACTACTACTATTTACCAATCTCACTTGCCAAG
>NW_017095993.1:4132-5806 GCF_001412225.1 Nicrophorus vespilloides
ATATTGTTAGGTTACCATGACTACTTGGTTACTAGTACTACTTACTAATCTTACTTGCCAAGTATTAATTTATGTGTGTTTCTCATAACTACTATAGCTTGTTTCATGATATTTATATATGTAACTTGTCAAGTATTGTTAGGTTACCATGACTACTTGCTTACTACTACTACTTATCAATCTTACATGGCAAGTATTAATTTATGTGTGTTTGTCATAACTACTATAGCTTGTTTCATGATATTTGTATATGTAACTTGTCAAGTAATGTTAGGTTACAATGACTACTTGCTTACTACTACTACTTATCAATCTTACTTGTCAAGTATTAATTTATGTGTGTTTGTCATAACTACTATAGCTTGTTTCATGATATCTGTATATGTAACTTGTCAAGTATTGTTAGGTTACCATGACTACTTGCTTACTACTACTACTTATCAAACTTACTTGCCAAGTATTAATTTATGTGTAGGTGTCATAACTACTATAGCTTGTTTCGTAATATCTGTATATGTAACTTGTCAAGTATTGTTACGTTACCTTGACTTCTTGCTTACTACTACTACTTACCAATTTTACTTGCCAAGTATTAATTTATGTGTGTTTGTCATAACTACTATAGCTAGTTTCATGATATTCGTATATGTAACTTGTCAAGTATTGTTAGGTTACCATGACCACTATACCATATATATTGTAAATACTTGTATAAGTAAATGCGCTGTTGTCACGTTGTTAATTTATACGTGTTATCATAAGATTTTCCTATATTTCGGAGGCATTTCATAAGGGTTAACCCTTACCACATAACCTAGAAAAAAAAAAAAAACAGCCTCCTGTATTATTTATAAGGCGTCGTCGCCTCCACCACGAAACCCCGACGAAGGATCGAAGCATCCTAATGAATCTTCGCGTTAATTGCGATGTAATTAAAACAAAAGAAAAGAAAAAAGGAACGAAACTGGAATATCTTGTTCCTCGATCGTAATTTTCTATTTTCGTTTGCCAGACCGCCGCTGCCCGAAATCTTATCGTCTAGACCCAATTAATTACTTCGCTAATTAATTCTTCGATTACAACGAAATCATTAGCCGCGAATCTTATTACAACGAAAGCATATTTTACGAGAGTCGAACATTTATAATCTAGAAGGAGAAACAGAAAAAGTATGAGAGAGAAAGAGAGAGAGAGAGATTCATTAATTTTATACCTCATTTAAATTGATACGCTTATTTCTTATTTTCCCCTCTTTTGAATTATCTTTGCAGTAATCACCTTAATTTATTAAAAAATCGATTGTTGAGTTAAATCTAACAAGTAATTCACAAAACTTATTACCTTGAACGATACTTGACAAGTATTGTGCAAAGTATTCAATTATTTTAGAGTATTAATTCATGGAGCAAGACTTATATTGAATAATTGCAATTTGTAAGTGAACATTTGGAGATACCCAAGTTCAAATTAATTATTTGTTACTTGTCAAATTTGGCGTAATGAGGTGAAATAAGGAAATTTAGACGTAATCTTAAGAAAAGTCTGGATGACTATAGTGGCGCCTCATTTGGAACTAAGACTCGATGACTGAACTAATGCGATGACTGATAGGGCGGATATATCCGCCGTTAATCATTGTTGAGCAACAAAAACAAAAAAAAACAATAATAAAAT
>NW_017095993.1:5819-20158 GCF_001412225.1 Nicrophorus vespilloides
GGATATATCCGCCGTTAATAATTGTTGAGCAATAAAAACAAAAAAAAAACAATAATAAAATTCCTAACTAAATACATTTGGAACTGAGATTCGATGACAGAACTTATGACTGATAGGGCGGATATATCCGCCGTTAATCATTGTTGAGCAACAAAAATAAAAAAAAAAACAATAATAAAATTCCTAACTAAATGCGTTAAGTTAAAGCCATCATCATCATTAGATACGTATGCAATTAGCATAGGAATATATGTGTGTGTAATTAAGAGTAAAGGACGTTTAATGGATCAAATCCGAGTCGCGATTATTATGCTCCTCCGCTTCGGAATGCGAGGAACGATAAGTACTGTGTTTTCTCCTCGCTCTGCATTTTCATCCTTTCTATATTTTTTCTCTCTCTCTCCCACTCATTCAACCCTCTTCTTTTCTCTCTCTCTCTCTCCCGTGCACACGCACACTTCAGCGACTCCCTCGTTACGTGCATTCCAGATTTTTAAACGCCTATAATATGAAAAAAACAATCCACAAAGCGAAAATAATATCATTTTAATTGGCTTCGTTTCCACGCAGACGTTTTTCGTATTTATAACTGAGAATAATCGCAGTAATATTAAAAAAAAAAGTAATAAAGTAGAACAGAGATTCCACCCTCAATAAAATATATCTTCAGATTTATCGGGAAGATTAACGCCGGCTTAATTGCATTTCAACAGTAGTTTCTGGAGTTGGGGTGGTTTTTTTTTTTTAATTTTGGCTTGGCGTTTCTCTCGTTGCATCGCGCAGGGTGGGTAATATTTTAAACCGTCCGACGGTATAAATCTTTTGGGTAATAGCGTTCGCCGAGGGCAATAAATATTCATATAGGTGAGGTCGACCGCGCGCGCAGAAAGAGACCACGAGAGTTTCGGTGCGAAAATTGATGATGTCGACCCTTAAATCCTTCCTCCCAGATCAGGACACCTCACTAATCTATGTCCCTAAGAAGTCCGCATGTACCGCACGTCCGTATGTAAACTGTGTGCGTGCGTGGATGCTGCTGCTGCTGCAGCTTCCTCTCCAACGTCTCGTCTAGACTGCGGTAATCCGTGAGACGGAATTAGCCTGTTTATCGTTCTTATGCATACACACATACTCTCACACACATTCTTGGCCAGACTATACAAGAAACCTTCACTTCATTTTTTGCGTTACCTTTCCCTTTAACCCTTAATATCGTCTTAAGCAGAATTTACAGGCTTCTGGTGCGATTTATCTCCTCGGGAAATTAGGTGGGGACGAGAATACTGTGTAACGATGAATAATGGTGCAGGGAAAGGAGAGAGAGTGGATGAGGTGAATTGAAATTATAAATACCTTCAGACGCCGCAAACGAAAGCCAAGAATTACACATACATTGTACCGATTCACGAGGCGTTGTGGCGCGGGCAGATTAATCACGCTGGTAAAATTTCCGAAAACTCTTCGATCTTAAGTGGTCATGTCGTATATATACGTCATGGTCTTGAGCTTATGACGAATATATTCGCATCATACAATGTATCAAACACAACACAAACTGAGAAATTTATGAATGAATTATTATTTTCAAAAGTTTTATTTTTTATCAACACAGTGGCGCCTCTATTGTACTAACGTTGAAGCTTAAATAGACTAGTGGCGCCACTATTAAAACTAAGATTGGCTGCGATTTTGTATACAATTTTGGCATAAGCATAGGATATGGCGGATATATCCGCCGTTAATCATTCAATACAATTCCTAACTAAATACGGTAAGTTAAATTACAAAAACTTTCCAAAACAACAAAGAGAACTTAATCTAATTTCAATTCTCATAATTTTCTCGTTTTTTTTAATTTTCCCTCATTATTTTCGTTCTGGTAATGATGATATAAAGTTTGTGCCTGTTCGCGTGCAAATAAATAAACAAATTGAAAATTGCATAAGAGAGAGAGAGACTCCAAACATACGACACACATGTACGATAAAATGCGGAATTAATTGTCGGAGGGGCAATTAAAGTCTGGCATTGCAAATAAAAGTGGAAACGTTCGCAATTAGTGCAATTCCCGGCATGACAAGGACACGAAACTTTTAGCGCAGAAATGCAATTAATGTCGACGACAACAACAAATCGAACTCTATGGAATTATATAAATATTACTTGTTTTTTTTTAGAAATTAGTGTGCTTGGTTGAGAAGCTCTGATCTAGATGTATAAGGGTTTAAGTAAATACGACAAAAATTCTATATTAAAACTTAATCTTTACTTAGCAACATATTATATTCAATATTATAGAGTTTTTATCAAGAATTGTTCATATACTTGTCAAGTACCAAGTAATAAAGATTACACCTACTTTGAGAGTATTACAATACTTGTCAAGTTTTCGGAATATATTTTGCAAACAATGGAATTATTTAAATATTACTTGCTTTTTTGAGAAATTAGTGTGCTTGGTTGAGAAGCTCTGTTCTAGATGTATAAGGGTTTAAGAAAATAGGACAAAAATTCTATATTAAAACTTAATCATTACTTAGTAACATATTATATTCAATATTATAAGGTTTTTATCAAGAATTGTTCATATACTTGTCAAGTACCAAGTAATAAAGATTACACCTACTTTGAGAGTATTACAATAATTGTCAAGTTTTCGGAATATATTTTGCAAATAATGGAATTATTTAAATATTACTTGTTTTTTGAGAAATTAGTGAGCTTGGTTGAGAAGCTCTGATCTAGATGTATAAGTTTAATTAAATAGGACAAAAAATCTATATTAAAACTTAATTTTTACTTAGTACCATATTATATTCAATATTATATGGTTTTTATCAAGAATTGTTCATATACTTGTCAAGTACCAAGTAATAAAGATTACACCTACTTTGAGAGTATTTCAATACTTGTCAAGTTTTACTAAAATTATTGCTATGCTTATTATATTTATACGAATGTAGCGAAGAGTTTTATAGTTTTCGGAATATATTTTGCAAACAATGGAATTATATAAATATTACTTGTTTTTTAGAGAAATTAGTGCGCTTGGTTGAGAAGCTCTGATCTAGATGTATAAGGGTTTAAGTAAATAGGACAAACATTCTATATTAAAACTTAATCTTTACTTAGTACCATATTATATTCAATATTATATAGTTTTTATCGAAAATTGTTCATATACTTGTCAAGTACCAAGTAATAAAGATTATACCTACTTTGAGAGTATGTCAATACTTGTCAAGTTTTACTAGAATTATTGCTATGCTTATTATATTTATACGAATGTAGCGAAGAGTTTTATAGTTTTCGGAATATATTTTGCAAACAATGGAATTATATAAATATTACTTGCTTTTTTGAGAAATTAGTGTGCTTGGTTGAGAAGCTCTGATCTATATGTATAAGGGTTTAAGTAAATAGGACAAAAATTATATATTAAAACTTAATCTTTACTAAGTAACATATTATATTCAATATTATATGGTTTTTATCAAGAATTGTTCATATACTTGTCAAGTACCAAGTAATAATTATTACACCTATTTTTAGAGTATTTCAATACTTGTCAAGTTTTCGGAATATATTTTGCAAACACACACAAAAAAGATCCGATTCTATAGGATTTGAGTCGTTAAATTGAAGTGAGTGTTGAGTTGTGAATTGGAAAATAAGTTAGTAAAAACGAAAGATCTTTAATTTTTTTTTGATACTCGAGGATTGAGACTGCATAAAGTAAACTAAATGATTTATGATGTTTGTCTTCAAGTTTTTGTTGAAGATTGAATCTTTATAGTTGAATTGATTGATGTTTTGGTATAATATGAATGTTTCATACAAATAAAGGGTGTCCCAAAATTAACGCAAGATTTGAATTTGCCGCCATTTCTGTTGTAGTTAAATTGTTTTTTTTTTTGGGATTGCCAACACTTTACTGCACAAATGGCGGCAAATTTAAATCTTGCATTAATTTTGGGACACCCTTTATATGAATAAAATTGTATAAGCCTTGGAAAATTACAAAAATAGTAATAAATGTAAGTAATTAATTGGGAATGTGTCTATTTTGGTATGATTGCATTAATTGCACTAAATGAAAAAGGTGATGACCGGAAAATAAGCAATAATTGTTTATTAAGCAATAGTTTGAAGTGTGGGTGTAATCCAAACTGTTGACTATTGCTTAATAGCTAATTGAAAAAAAAAAACAAAACTAATTGCAAGCAAATGCTCCATCGGTAAAAGCAAAAATATGTTTAAAAAGAGGCGTTAAAAGCAGCCTCGAGATGAATTAGACGGATCAGGGCTGAAGTGAAGCAAACAAAAAAAATACTGAGAAAAAAAATGAATAAATAACTAAAGGCGTCGTTTTAATTGGCTTTTTAAAGTCAAACGCGTTTCATCCTTGATGAAAAGAGGATAAGACGCGGAGGAAAGACGAAAAAAACAAAACAAAAAATGCGGAATAAAAGAAGGACGAAAATAAAGGAGGCGCGAAATATGAGGGAGGAGCGAATAAATATCACTCTGCTCTGCCTCGTCTCGTCGCGGGAAATTTGAATAAAAATCATGAATAATAATTTCCCCGGGGCGGCGAAACAAATCCGCAAATTAATTAATTGTCGGGGCGCGAAAAACTTTTGAATTTAAACAATGATGAAAGAAAGAGACACCAGAAGAAGAAAAAAATGTATGAATGTATATGGATAATAAAGAAGAGGCGGGAAAATTAAAAAAGTTTCGAGTTCAAGAATAATCAAGTTAGCCTTTGATACTAATTAAATGAATTTTTGGAATTCAAGTTGATTTACTAATATAACCAAACAGATTAAATAATTGTTTTAATTACTTAAAACTCAATTTGTTATTAGTTTGATGTTATTTTTGAATCGGAAACAAATAATAGATTTTCGTTATTGTTTTAATAATAAAAAAAAAGCAAATGAGATTTTAATTAATTATAAGTTTTCTACGAATCAATTGTAATATTTTGAAGTAGAAACAATAAAAATAGATGCACGTTATTGTTTTGCAGCTGTTATCGATGGGATTGATATCAAAGGTTGCCGGATTCGAACAATAAAATAAAAATAAAATATTGAATTGAAAAACTGTAGTTAATTTGTAAAATTCCGATCGGTTTGGTTTATCAGTCGTCTGGGCACATAATCTCGTATCTGTTTGTGATTGTGTGTTTTTGTTCATTCAATATCCTTTTTAACAATACAATGATGCGTTGTATGTGGTAAATATAAATAATATTTATTGTTGCGCGCAGTGAGCGAGGGACGAAGAAGAGAGTTGCAGTCTAGACACTCGACTTCCTCGTCATAAATTATGGAAACGTGGCGCGAGGAAGAAAGATTTCCCCAAAATGGATTTACGCTAAATATTAATAAGGTGACACCAGACACCTTACACAAAAAGAATTGAAAAAGTTGACGACGAAACGCATTGTTTTACAATTGTCAACCAGAAAAGAAACAATCGATTATATTTCTTAATATTACAAATCGTTTCTGTTTTGATCAGTTTTCGTTCGAAAAGTTTCAGTTCTGTGCTTAAACTGTCACAAGACACCTAACGTCAACAACAACAAAACAAAATAAAAAGTTGGCGCTGAAACGTTTTGTTTCAATTGACAACCAGAAACAAACAATCGAATATATTTCTACAAATTGTTTCTGTTTTAATCAGTTTTTAGAATAGTTTTAGTTTTGTGTTTAAGTCTAAACAAAAACAAATAAAAAGTTCACAACGAAACGTATTGTTTTAATTGTCAACCAGAAAAGAAACAATCGATTATATTTCTTAATATTACAAATCGTTTCAGTTTTGATCAGTTTTCGTTCGAAAAGTTTCAGTTCTGTGTTTAAACTGTCACAAGACACCTAACGTCAACAACAACAACAAAAACAAAAGAATAGAAAAAGTTGGCGATGAAACGTTTTGTTTCAATTGACAACCAGAAACAAACAATCGAATATATTTCTACAAATCGTTTCTGTTTTAATCAGTTTTTAGAATAGTTTAAGTTCTGTGTTTAAATTATCATAAGACGCCTAACGTCAACAACAAAAACAAAAGAAAAGATAAAGTTGACGACGAAACGTTTTGTTTCAATTGAAAACCAAAAACAAACAATCGATTATATTTTTACAAATTGTTTTTGTTTTAATCAGTTTTATAGAATAGTTTCAGTTCTTTGTTTAAACTGACACAAGACACCTAACGTCAACAATAACAACAAAAACAAAAGAAAAGAAAAAGTTGAAGACGAAACGTTTTGTTTCAATTGACAACCAGAAACAAACAATCGATTATAATTCTTCAAATTGTTTCTGTTTTAATCAGTTTCTGGAATAGCTTCAGTTCTGTGTTTATACTGACACAAGACACCTAACAACAACAAAAACAAAAGAAAAGAAAAAGTTGAAGACGAAACGTTTTTTTTTAATTGACAACCAGAAACAAACAATCGGTTTTTAGAATAGTTTCAGTTCTGTGTTTAAACTGTCATAAGACACCTAACGTCAATAACAAAAAAAACAAAAGAAAAGACAAAGTTGAAGACGAAACGTCTCGTTTTAATTGACAACCACAAAATAAACAATCGATTATATTTCAATAAATCGTTTCTGTTTTAATAAGTTTGAAAATAATTTCACATAACATTTCCATTGTATAATTGCAGTTCAAGAACATAGTGTAATTAGTCAAAATCAGGGTCTAATTAAGTAAGAAAAAACTATATCGGATTGTCTTCAAATTTTTTGTTATTACCTTATCCAGTCTACTAAATTTTAGGAATATTTTTAAGTCGAAACTTTAAGAAACAAAAACATTGGATTCAATAATTTTAGCACAATCGAAGCAGAATTTACTACAATTTACTGCTAAGTAAAGTGTACATTGAAACCGGACTAATCGAGGACTTAAATAACACAAAAATAAAATTGATTTTATAGAAGACAGATAATTTTTGTAATAATTTTCTTAGAATTTATTAGCGTGAAATTGAGTTTTGTATTGAAATTTTCAAAACGTACTATGAAGAATCCGCACTATGCGAGGAATTATTAATTACAACAAAACAATCAAACAATTTATCAACTTTCTAATGTATTTATATTAAACAATCGTGTATTATTTCTGTAGATTTAGTGGATCTGCTGCGAATAAAATCCCCGTTTCTGTTCGAATTATTTTTTAAAATAGTTTCAGTTCTGTGTTTAAACTTTCACAAGACACCTAACGTTAATAACAAATAAACAAAAAACAAAAGAAAAAGTTGACGACGAAACGTTTTGTTTCAATTGACAATCAGAAACAAAAATTCGATTATATTTCTACAAATTGTTTCCGTTTTATTCAGTTTGAGAATAATTTCACATAACATTTCCATTAATCCATTGAATAATTGCAGTTCAAAAACATAGTGTAATTAGTCAAAATCAAGGTCCAATTAAATCAGTAAAAACTATATCGAATTGTCTTCAAATTTTTTGTTATTACCTTATCCAGTCTACTAGATTTTAGAAATATTTTTAAGTCGAAACTTTAAGAAACAAAAACATTGGATTCAATAACTTTAGCACAATCGAAGCAGAATTTACTACAATTTACTGTTAAGTAAAGTGTACATTGAAACCGGACTAAACGAGGACTTAAATAACACAAAAAGAAACTTGATTTTATAGAAGACAGATAATTTTTGTAATAATTTTCGTAGAATTTATTATCGTGAAATTGAGTTTTATATTGAAATTTTCAAAACGTACTATAGAGAATCCGCACTATGCGAGGAATTATTAATTACAACAAAATTTTCTAATGTATTTATATTAAACAATCGTGTATTATTTATGTAGATTTAGTGGATGATGTAGATAATTAATGAAGAAAATCTTGACACTCGTTTTCGTGATGTGTGAAATTTTCTTTTATGGTTAGAAAAATAAAGAAAAAAGAAGGAAATAAGGACTAAACGAGGACTTAAATAACACAAAAAGAAACTTGATTTTATAGAAGACAGATAATTTTTGTAATAATTTTCTTAGAATTTATTAGCGTGAAATTGAGTTTTGTATTGAAATTTTCAAAACGTACTATAAAGAATCCGCACTATGCGAAGAATTATTAATTACAACAAAACTTTCTAATGTATTTATATTAAACAATTGTGTATTATTTATGTAGATTTAGTGGATGATGTATATAATTAATAAAGAAAATCATGACACTCGTTTTCGTGATGTGTGAAATTTTCTTTTATGGTTAGAAAAATAAAGAAAAAAGAAGGAAATAAGGACTAAACGAGGACTTAAATAACACAAAAAGAAACTTGATTTTATAGAAGACAGATAATTTTTGTAATAATTTTCTTAGAATTTATTAGCGTGAAATTAGTTTTGTGTCGAAATTTTCAAAACGTACTATAGAGAATCCGCACTATGCGAGGAAATATTAATTACAACAAACTTTCTAATGTATTTATATTAAAAAAAATGTGTATTATTTATGTAGATTTAGTGGATGATATAGATAATTAATGAAGAAAATCTTGACACTCTTGATGTGTGAAATTTTCTTTTATGGTTAGAAAAAAAAAGAAGGAAATGTCAATATCAGCAGCTGCTGCGATTTAAATCCCCGTCAACCTTCTTCTTCTTCTTATACATTTTTTTTTTGCATCCTTCGATTTATTATATATTTCGTAATCGGATCCATGCCAATCGCACCGGCGTTGCATCGGATCGCGGCAAATCAACACCGAGAATAACAAAAAAAATAAAAATATTGCAGGAAAATCTCATTTCGAACGTCGAAGATCTTTTTTCTGATTCAAATTTAATCGGGGAAATGGACGGTAATATTGAACGCGCACGCAAGTTGTGTTGCCTACTTACATAATAAAAACTGATTGGCAATTGTTTTTTGTTTGTTATTGTTCTTAATTTGGCTGCAAGTGTTTCAATTAAAAGGATTGCCAACAATCAATAAAAAAAAAATGTGTCAATTATCAAAAAAAAAACAATTTTTTTTACTTAATTAAAGAATGATTCGAAGCTTTCAAAAATATTGCACAAAATGGAAATAAATTAAGTTTAATTAATTTAAATTAATTAAAAGGTCTTAAAAATTAAACAATTGTAGATGAGATCAAGGATTTCTCTTTATTACCACGTATTTAGTTTTGACAAAGTGTTTAAATAATTTACGTAATACCAATCATCATCATCATTATTGTGTGTAAATTTGCAGTTGGTAACACTTTTTTTTTTTTTTTGAGGCGATTAAATTTAATGAACGCTCTTGATTTCCATAAACGTTCAACCTACAAGAATGGAATAAAAAAAGAAGAAGTAAGAACGTACGTAAGAACGTTTAACGATGAATAATTTTAATTATACTCGAAAAAAGAAACTGATTATTCACGAATTATAATCTTTGCTTCTCTTCACGTTTTTTTTTATTTTGTTGTTGCTGGTTAATCATTTCTATAAATGGAAACTCGAATATGCAATTCGCACTTTACGTAATTTATTGGTGCTTTTTTTTTTGGAGTTAAATTGTTATTGAAGAAGTAATTTATAGCCTCCAGACAACAGTTTAAGGTTTTTAAAACGTGAATTGAAAATACATATATATAAAAAAAATTCAATAATATTTTGGTAAATGATGAAAAAGTAAATTGCTAATGAATAAAAGTACATAATTATAAAAAATTGATATAGTAAAAACATGGAAATAATCAAATTTGAAATGAAATGATCAAAATCACATGAATCCAATTGGAAATATCCCAAAATTCAATTTCAAAATTGACTAAAATCTCAAAACAAAAACAATTAGAAATAATCAAAAATTATAAAAAGAAACAAAATAATTATAAGAATCAAATTGTAAATGATCGAAATTTACAAGAATTCAATTGGACATGATAGAAAATCACCAATTAAATCTTAAAAAAAAACAATTGAAAATATCAAAAAATTAAAAAAAAAATCAAAATATCTTTAAACAATTGGAAATAATTAAAACAAAAATGACAAAAACTAAATTTCTTATAAGAAATTTATATGAATTCAATTGGACATAATCAAAAATTAAATGATCGAAATATCGAAAACAATTGAAAATATTCCAAAATTTTATTAGAAATGATACAAACTAAATAATTGCAAAAATCTAATTGAAAAATGATGAAAAATGTAAAATGACCAAATAGAAAATATTCAAAAAAAAAATACAAAATGATACCAAAATTACAAATTAAACAACTGAAATATCAAAAAACAAGTGAAAATAATAGAAAATTTAATTGAAAATTATAAAAAACTAAATAATTACAAAAAATAACAGAAATTGTAGAAACAATAAAGAATTCAATTGGTACAAAATTGCAAATTAAATGACCAAAATATCAAGAAACCAGTGGAAATATCATAAAATAAAAAATTGAAAACGACAAAAACAAAATGATCCGAAATAAGTTGTAAATTATGATACAAAAATACAAATTTTTGTATGTCCTGTATAGAGTCAAAGTTTGTTATAAAATTGTTTCCTTTATTGCTGAAATTGTTGAATTTGCTGAAGAAATCAATTTAAACTTGTAACTATTTCAAATCAAAAACTGGATAGACTTTATTTCTCTTATATATTTATATGAAAGTATACAAAATATTTTTAAACAATTGGAAATAATTAAAACAAAAATGACAAAAACTAAATTTCTTATAAGAAATTTTAAAAATTTATATGAATTCAATTGGACATAATCAAAAATTAAATGATCAAAATATCGAAAACAATTGAAAATATCCCAAAATTTTATTGAAAATGCTAAAAACTAAATAATTACAAAAATCTAATTGAAAAATGATCAAAAATCTAAAATAACAGAAATTATTAAGAAACCAGTGGAAATATCATAAAATAAAAAATTGAAAACGACAAAAACAAAATGACCCGAAATATAAGTTGTAAATTATGATACAAAATTACAAATTTTTATATGTCCTGTATAGAGTATGAAGTTTAATCAAAGTTTGTTATAAAATGTTATGCTTCATTGCTGAAATTATTGAATTTGCTGAAGAAATCAATTTAAACATTCAACTATTTCAAATCAAAAACTGGATAGACTTTATTTCTCTTATATATTTATATGAACGTATACAAAATATGGAATTTGCAAACAAGTAACCAAAATTAAATTTCAAAATTGACTAAAATCTCAACAAAAAAACAATTAGAAATGACCAATGAAATAGAATAATTATAAGAATAAAATTTTAAATAATCGAAATTTACAAGAATTCAATTGGACATGATAGAAAATCACCAATTAAATGAGCAAGATCTTAAAAAAAAACAATTGAAAATATCAAAAAATTAAAAAAAAAAATCAAAATATCTTTAAACAATTAGAAATAATTAAAACAAAAATGACAAAAACTAAATTTCTTATAACAAATTTTAAAAATTTATATGAATTCAATTGGACATAATCAAAAATTAAATGATCAAAATATCGAAAACAATTGAAAATATTCCAAAATTTTATTGAAAATGCTAAAAACTAAATAATTACAAAAATCTAATTGAAAAATGATCAAAAATCTAAAATAACAGAAATTATTAAGAAACCAGTGGAAATATCATAAAATAAAAAATTGAAAACGACAAAAACAAAATGATCCGAAATATAAGTTTTAAATTATGATACAAAATTACATATTTTTGTATGTCCTGTATAGAGTATGAAGTTTAATCAATGTTTGTTATAAAATTTTATGCTTCATTGCTGACATTATTGAATTTGAGGAGAAATCAATTTAAATTTGTAACTATTTCAAATCAAAAACTGGATAGACATTTTGTTTCTATTATATATTTATATGAAAGTATCAAATTTGCAAATAAGTAAGAAAAATTGCAATTTGTAAAAGATACAACAAACAGACACATTTTCATCAAAGTGTGCTTTAGTGGAAAACAAAGAGCGCATTTTGTTTCAGCCATTATGGATGCATTTCCATCCCTCCTTCAATACATATATAGACTACACATACATAAATTTCCTTTATCCTCTCGTTGGTGAAGAAGAAAACGGGAGGAGGATTACTAGAATTGAAATATTCATCGCATTTTCCACCATCACCTCTATCTTATTTTCTCGCGAATTTTCTCTTCCTCCGCCGCACGCACGCACACATGCAGGCAGGCAGACACACGCCAGTCGTCCTATTGAGAGCCTTTCACATGGCACGAAATAAAATTCAGGCTTTAAACTGATTTGTATGCAAAGGTGAAGAGCACGATGCCGAGGAAGCATGAATAAGAGAAGAAAAAAATACGTAAGAGGATGAGAGAAAGAACGAAGAAAGCAAGCAGTGAGAAAGAGACTGAACGCAAAAAAAAGAATGAAACAAGGAAGAGAACGACGGGACGAGCGGTAAGTAATGTTATTCATAGATTCCTGGATCTACTACTACTGTGTGCCGCCACCGCCACCGCCTGCTCGACGGACTGTGCCCTTTCTTTTCGCGTTTCTTCTCTTCTGGAATTACAAGAAATCCAAAAGAATAATGAATTCTCGATTAACAAACTTATCACCTTCATTATTTCTATAACTAATCTCTTCCCAGATGTGTTTGCATCGTCTTTCGCTCGTTTCAATTGGAATTATCCGAGATTCGTTCTGTTCAATTCGCTGCAACAATGCAACGAAATCCTTGACACACTGCGCTTTAACACCAGGATGTTGCACAGCATTAGAGATTTCTAATTTATTCTATTCAAGGACTTACAAAAGCACTTATAACAGTTTTAATTTTAAATTTGCACTATACAAAAAAATGATTGCTTCAAAACCAATTTGTTACATTACAATTTTCAATAGTTTTTACGTTAAAACGTTTTTTTTTATATTTATAATTAGATTTATTATATCAAAGTTAGTAAACAGTTCTATAGAAAAGAAACTTTGTTCATATTTTTAATAGAAAGATATGAAAATTGGAAGTAAAACGTTAAATATTCGTTGTTAAGAAAAAAAGTACTTTTTTTCCACTTTTATTATAAAGTATATTTCGTTGATTAATATTAGTTTACATCTTGAATAATTAGTGCAGTGCATTTAAACATTCAATGTTTGAAATTAAAAAAGTTATAATTTATGGAAATTCAAGGAAATCTAAATGTTGAATGTTACTTAGAATATATAAATCTCTGTTAAAATAACTAAAAATTACAAAAAAAAATAATCTTAAAATAATGCATGGACTATATTTAACTATATTTTTTTGTATACTGTTAATTAGTATATAGATTAGATTATGAAATTTCAGAGAAATCTTAACTTTAGATGCATAATTCTTGTTTAAACACACACATACAAAAACTAACTAATGATTAACAAGAATTGTGAACGTTACTTTTCACGTGAAATTTATAAGTAAATAACGATTGTAATGTGTACTTTGGAATCTTAGTCAATAAATCTTTATGCTCAATCAAACTTGACTTGATTTATGTTGACTATAACCAATTCTAATACGAAATAAAAAACCTAACATTTCTAATTTGTAGTCTTTAATTATTTCAATTAGTCATTAAAAAACGCTTAGTTTGTAGATTTAGTAAAGGTCAATGTAATTATTAAAATTGTTGCTTTATGAAGTATAATTATATACTAAAAATGTACGTAAATAAATAAAAAATGAGGTTGAAATGTTTTAATTGAAAGATTCTTAAGAAATCTTTAATATTTTTATGAGAAATTAACTAAAATGTTATCGTCTTATCATATCATTATGACTATATCAATAAACTTACTTATAATTAGGAAAAAATAAAGATTTTCTTGAGTAAATCTTTCAATTGAAGAATTATTAATAAATCTTCAATATATTTTATAAAAATTAACAAAAAATGTATTATTTTTGTTCTCTCAACATTTCATTACGACTACACCAACAAACTTACTTATAATAAGAAAACAATAAAGATTTTCTTGAATAAATATTCAACAATCTTTTAATTGACAAATTATTAAGAATTTTCTAAATGTTTAATAAAAATTAACAAAAAAAATGTATTAATTTTGTTCTATTAACATTTCATTACGACTACACCAACAAACTTACTTATAATTAAAAAAAATAAAGATTTTCTTGAGTAATATTAAACAATCGTTTTAATTGAAACATTCTGAAGAAATCTTTAACATTTTTATAACAAATTTTCCAAAATTTTGTCGTCTTATCATATGATTATGGCTATATCAATAAACTTACTTATAATTAGAAAAAAATAAAGATTTTCTTGAG
>NW_017095993.1:20163-32960 GCF_001412225.1 Nicrophorus vespilloides
ATTAAGAAATTTTCAATATTTTTTATAAAATTTAACAAAAAAAATGTATTAATTTTGTTCTCTCAACATTTCATTACGATTACACCAACAAAATGTCTTATAATTAGAAAAAAAAATAAAGATTTTCTTGAGTAAATATTAAACAATCTTTCAATTGAAAAATATTAAGAAATTTTCAATATTTTTTATAAAATTTAACAAAAAAAATGTATTAATTTTGTTCTCTCAACATTTCATTACGATTACACCAACAAAATGTCTTATAATTAGAAAAAAAAATAAAGATTTTCTTAAGTAATATTAAACAATCGCTTTAATTGAAAGATTCTTACGAAATCTTTAACTTTTTTATAACAAATTATCTAAAATCTTGTCGTCTTAACATATCATTATGACTATATCAATAAACTTACTTATAATTAGAAACAATAAAGATTTTCTTGAGTAAACATTAAACAATCTTTAAATTGAAGAATTATTAAGAAATCTTCAACATTTTTTATTAAAATTAATAAAAAAAATATCTTAATTTTGTTCTCTCAACATTTCATTATGACTACACCAACAAACTTACTTATAATTAGAAAAAAAAATAAAGATTTTCTTGAGTAATATTAAACAATCGCTTTAATTGAAAGATTCTTAAGAAATCTTTAACATTTTTATAACAAATTATCTAAAATCTTGTCGTCTTAATATATGCTTATGACTATATCAATAAACTTATAATTAGGAAAAAATAAAGATTTTCTTGATCGCTGTAATTGAAAGATTCTTAAGAAATCTTCAAAATTTTTATAACAAATTATTCTCTTAACATTTCATTATGACTACGCCAACAAACTTATTTGTAATTAGAAAGAAATAAAGATTTTTTAAGTAATTATTGATAATAACAATTATTCTTTCAAATTTCATGATTGATGTACTTTCCTTGATATATTTGCTATAAAAATTGTTNNNCTTTAATTGAAAGATTTTTAAGAAATCTTCAACATTTTTATAAAAATTATTCTCTTAACACTTCATTATGACTACGCCAACAAACTTGTTTGTAATTAGAAAGATTTTTTAAGTAATTATTGATAATAACAATTATTATTTCGTAATTGATGTACTTTCCTTGATATATTTGCTATAAAAATTGTAAATCTTCAAGCCGGCTGTGCGTGAGTTTCGACGTGGGAAGATTCCAGGCGCCACTTCCTTTTCCGTAGAGGAAAAACTCCAACTTCTGCTTCTTCAGATCAGCACCCTTCTTCACTATCAAACTCCTTAACTGTATTATTTTCACAGTTCTGAGCCCGCACCAAATACCTCAAAATCTCTTCTCTATGGGGAAGATTTTCACGGTTGTTTTCAGTTGTTGTCAACTTTACCACGTTACAACTAATTTCAGCAAGATTTCGTTTGAATATATGTTTCGAAACCGGTGTATCAAAATATGGTGACTTTGAACCCTTAAAACCGAGAGCGCGCGCGCGCAAAGGAAAAACACCGACGATGAGAAGAAGTGTCGTTTAAATTTGGAATTACCTTGAGTAGGAAATGTGGAGTAAAGTGTGCGGTTTTGTGTTAAGCTATTTTCGAATGGTGGCGTGTGCGTGTGGAAATTTCAGTATGATGTCGTACCGTGGAATACGTTGAATATAAATAGAGGCTTGGGGAGCTCCGAAGAAGACGACGACGACGATTTTCAGCAAACTCCAATACTCTCCTCGAACCATCATCATCTTCATCGTTGTTATTGTAGTTGTAAGCTGAACTTACTCACTTACTCCGACTAGTTTGCACACAGTATATTTACCTACATACGTGTGAGCTGCATACGAAATCCGTATGCAAAAGGATGGAACGATGAAGAGAGAAATTGTATGCGCAGAGATTGCGAGCGAGCGAGCGAGAGATGGGAGAGAAAACGCGGAGAAGAAGTTCTGGCTAATTTGATGTCAGCGAGTCAATCACCTTTACGTTAGTATCGGGTCGCACGTCGTCTGCATCGAGATGGCTTCTTCCTTCCCGAAAACAACCCTCTCCCAAAAAAAAACACCTCACCTGGCGAAGAGCTCGAACGCATCAGGTATTCAAGTCTTGATCTTTCCACCAAAGGAAAAAGGGTAAAAAAACACGTGATTCTTCGTGTCGCAGCTCTATCTGTGTGACTTTGATTAACCCGAAGATAAAGTCACGACTGGATTAGGTTTACTTCTCTTATTATTTTTTTTTTGATCATCCAAAGGTAAAAAGAAACGTAGAGAATAAACCTAAGTCGTTGAGAGATTCGAGGTGCAGTCATGCAATATCATTATTATGCATTCGCATAGAGAACGAGCGAGTGAGTGAGTAAGAGAAAAGAAAAAGATATTTTTATTAAGTCTAGACTTCGGACCAGACCGAAAAATCGTAAAAACCTTATCTAGATTATTATTATTCCAGCAATACACCCGTCGTTTTCGTCGTCACAGCCTGTCTCGATTTATCTTTACATCCTTTTTTTTTCCTCCTACTCCTCAAACATACACACACACTCAAATACAAAAGCCAGGCAGGCGGTGAGAAAGCTTTTGTTTGCTTTGGGTTTACCCGAAACGAGACATAAACAAAAATACCGAGGAATAAATATATATATATATATAATCAAACAAACAGAGATATATATATAATAAGAGAGAAACATTTGGGCGAGAATTTATATAGGAAAAACTGTTTGCGGATCAATCCGAGAAAGTGTTATCCCAAGAACAAATAAATTTCGATGTGAAACGTGTTTCACACATAAAGAAAATTATTTTTTTTCTGTAGCAACAGAATGATTCTAGTTTATGATCAAAAACGTTTTTCATAATTATTTTAATAGAAAATTTGAGAATTTTCTTACAAATGTATTAGAAATTTTAGTTTTGTTTTGAAGACAATTAAGATATGTTTCATAATTACACTATGTTCAATAATATAGAAACTATGATACATAGAATGAATCCAATATATGCCGTTTGGTTGTAATTCGTGTTCAAAGTTTAAAAAATGCTCGAAAAAGCAGTGTTTTTACATTTCATTGATTTACTCGAAAACTATAAAACATAGAATGAATCCAAAAGATGTTTGGGGAATCTAGCAAGTATCGATATATTACTGTGGTTTTAGCCGTTTGTCTGTAATTTGTGTTCAAAATTTAAAAAATGCTCGAAAAAGCAGTGTTTTTACATTTTATTGATTTACTCGAAAACTATAATACACAGAATGAATCCAAAAGATGCGTATGAAAGCTGAATGTTTGGGGAATCTAGCAAGTATTCATATATTACTGTAGTTTTATCCGTTTGGCTGTAATTCACGATCAAATTTTTAAAAATGCTCGAAAAAGGAGTGTTTTCACATTTCATTGATTTTCTCACAAACTACAATAGATAGAATGGATCCAACAGATGCATATGAAAGCTGAATGTTTGGGGAATCTAGCAAGTATTGATATATTGCTGTGGTTTTAGCCGTTTTCTGTAATTCGCGTTCAAATTTTAAAAAATGCTCGAAAAAGCAGTGTTTTCACATTTCATTGATTTTCTCGAAAACTATAATAGATAGAATGAATCGAAAAGATGCATATGAAAGTTGGATAGTTGCAGAATGCAATGAGTTTTCATTTATTACTCTGGTTTCAACTGTTTGATTGTAATTTGTTGTTAAAATAAAATGAAGTAACGTAAATTTATTGCTAAAGAAACATCTTCATATTTCAGTGATTTTCTCAATTTATTTTACTAAAATATTGACGTTAAAGCTATTAATATTATCAACAATAATAATTAGCAGATATTTATTGCACTCTATAAACAATAAGCGTTCTGAAGCGAAGAAATAAATTTGTAAAAAAAAAAAATGCAAAATTTTGTAAATGTTTGGCGGTTTCTCGACTGAAATATGTATATTAATGCTATTAATAATAATAATGAGTGGATCGAGGATATTTATTGTTATTGTTCTTGGCAAATGTGTATAATACAGTGTGTGTGTGTATACGAAGACGACGACGGAAATTACGAGCCTGTTTGTGCGCCAGTTTCCAAAGCCTACCCAGAAATAATTGCCGCCTAAAATATATATATTTTAATACTTTGATTTAGTGGCCGTGTGGAATATGTGTCAAGTCTCTACTGACGCAAATTCCCTTCTTAAAGAATCACCTCATAATCTATACTAATTCATGATGATAATTAACATTATGATGATGTACGCAATCTATAAACAAAACAAAAGAAATTGTTGCTTGATGTACCACAAGGAACTGTACTTGGTCCTAACATTACAATTCTGTATCTACATTCATATGAATCACTTTTTTATGTACTTTTATTTTCAATTTATTTCTTTTTGGCTGCAACAGATTACTGTATAATTGAAATGAACGTTGCCCGATGCAAATATGTTTCAGTCAATAACTCTTCGGTGGAGGTAGAGAGAGAGAGAGTGAATTTATTGGCGCTAAAGCGTAATTTACAACCCTTTAAAGGCTTAAAGGATTCCCGCTTCCCGGCAGATTTATGACGTTTTTTGCAAAATTGTCGGAGTTGGAACTTTCCCCGAGGCCGCCCGCCCCACCTGAATCCCATTACATTAAACCAGGGTTTCCTCATCCCAAAGTATTACATACACTTGTTTTTTTGTTACAGCTTTTTTACTTTACCCAAATGGTCAAGTAATAAAAAGAAACAACGTCGTAAAGTAACACTTTTTTTAGTAAGTTTTGAGTATTGAGTTATAAAGTTTCCAAATACAAACGTGTTTTTTTTAAAGGATTTGACACATTTTTTTTTTGAAGCAAGATTATAAAATGAAACTTAATCTATAAAGAAAATACTAAAAGTTATTAATTTTTAAATTAACAATGAAAGTTTTGTTGGGAAATTTTCGAAATTGGAAAAGTTAGAATGATTCGACTCGATAATTTCGATCCATCAAAGTCTCGTTTCGTGCTCTATATAGGCTTACATGAACAGATGTTTCCCATTTGAAAAAAAATTACATTAATTATCTTCAGATGATAACTCTCTGACGGGATCAACTGACGCCACTCGGATTTCAACAATGAAATGTGTTTGTTTTCAATCACACATTTTTATTTTAAATGCTTTCATTTTGTTCGAAAAACATATGATTTATGTATAATTAAATATTATGTAACCGTATACATTTTATTAGCTTCAATATGTATTTCTTAAATGTTTTCTATCTTTATTAGTTTTTGAGAAATTTGAATAATTATCATTCAACTTTGATGTCAAATAACTTGAAATCTATTAATTTTACAATTATGTAATTAGATACATTTTATTTCGTATAGTTTTAACTTCAATATGTATAAGTAACAAGTTTTGTATTTGTACTAATTTTTGAAAAATTTAAATAAGTATAAGGATACTACATAAAAATTTACTTATTCAATTTTGATATGAAATTGCTCAAAATTTAGTAATTTCACAAAGATGCAATTAAATACATTTTATTTATTATAGTTTTAACTTCAATATGTATAAGTAACAAGTTTTGTATTTGTACTAATTTTTGAGAAATTTAAAAAACTATAAGGATACTACAAAAAAATTTACTTCTTCAACTTTGATATGAAATTGCTCAAAATTTAGTAATTTCACAAAGATGCAATTAAATACATTTTATTCCTTATAGTTTTAACTTCAATATGTATAAGTAATAAGTTTTGTATTTGTACTAATTTTTGAGAAATTTAAAGAAGTGTAAGGCTTCTACATAAAAATTTACTTCTTCAAATTTGATTAGAAATTGTTCAAAATTTAGTAATTTCACAAAGATGCAATTAAATACATTTTATTTCTCATAGTTTTAACTTCAATATGTATAAGTAACAAGTTTTGTATTTGTACTAATTTTTGAGAAATTTAAAGAAGTGTAGGGCTACTACATACAAATTTATTTATTCAACTTTGATAAGAAATTGCTCAAAATTTAGAAATTTCACAAAGATGCAATTAAATACATTTTATTTCTTATAGTTTTAACTTCAATATGTATAAATCACAAGTTTTGTATTTGTACTAATTTTTGAGAAATTTGAAAAAAAAAGTAAGGAAATTTAATTATTCAAATAATATCAAATAACTTGAAATCTATTAATTTTACAATTATGCAATTATATACATTTTATTACGTATAATTTATCTTTAATGTGCATAATTAATATGTTTTGCATTTTTACTAGATTTTGAGAAATTTAAAAAAAATATAAGGATACTACATAAAAATTTACTTCTTCAACTTTGATAAGAAATTGCACAAAATTTAGTAAAGTCACAAATATGCAATTAAATACATTTTATTTCTTATACTTTTAACTTCAATATGTATAAATAATATACCATTTATTTTCACTAGTTTTGGAGAAATTTGAATATTTCTTTGTTCAACTTTGATCATTCAAAATCTATTAATTACACAATTATGAAACTTTCTACATACTATTTCTTATAGTCTTATCTTCATTATTAAACTAACATTATATGATTCAATTCCAATTATGTCAAATTTAACAATGAATTACGTAAAAACTATAGATTTTTACAAAATGCAATTTAACAGGTTTAAATTCGATATTAATTGTTAATAAGTATTATATCTTTTCCACTTTTTCAGAAATTAGTGCAAATGTAAACATATAAATTAACATTTTAATTAATGTATTTAATGCAACGTAAAAAAATATTAAGTTTTACTTTTCATTGACCCTGAATGTTCAGTTTAAATTGAGTTCTTCGCATTTCATTGAACCTGAATATTTAATTCCACAGATTTACATAACAGTTGACGTTTTACCATCTCTAGTAGAATTAAAGAGATCGTAAATTTAACGAGACGAAAGTTGAGTGCTCTTAGAAACATATTTTGTTGTTCGTTCATAAGACATTCCTTTCTACGCGCATATGTTTTCCATTCTGAAAACGATGATTTATTTGGATTTAACTTTGTTTCACACGGATTTTTTAAATAATATTTTCATTTGGAACACAACAAAATCAAGTGCAGCCGTGCCGACGTTGATGGTATAAGAAGGTTCTCGGCTCCACCGTGCATAATGAGCATCCGATAAATCGTTGCGACAGGATCGTGTAGGTTCGTCCGTTGTCGGCAAGGATAACAACCGAGCGGATCGAGCAGGCCTGTACGACCGACGTCTGCTCCTCGTTTGGGATCAGTTCGAAAATAGCCTTGATGTTGGTTAGGTGTGGACGAACGAACGAACGAACGTACGTAACACAGAGTGAGATAGAGAGACGCGCGTCTCGACCCCGACCGATCGTAATAGTGCACTAGTAGTGTAATACACCAGACGGAAAAACAAACATAACTAAAAAAAAAACTCACTCACTACAAGTAAATTGAAATGCAGAAATCCAGTGTACGAGAAGTGCTGCAATCGTAAAGATGATGATGATGAAACGATGATCATGTTTGAAGTGTTGAAGTGATTGATACAAGGATTTCTCTGTTAACAAGGAATGGATAAGGTAAATAGTGAAACTCGAGTCAAGATATACAAGATTCTTGTTTATTAAATGCGTACATGCAATATTTTGTAGCCAAGTTGAGTGTAATTGTAACCATGGAAACGGTAATTAAATAACTTCCCGTTCAATTAATCCGAGGAGGCTGCGGTAAACAAAACGCACTTTTATATACATATATATATCGTCTGCATTTGCGCTTCTCGGAACAGAAAGAAAGGTTTGCAGCAGCAGCAGCAATAAATCAATCAATTTTCCATACTTTAGGCCCTTTTTTTTTCTACCTGCTGCCCAAAGACGTTGTTAACAAGACCCTTCTCTCTCTCTGTTCTTGATTCCAACAACTTCAAATGTATACATATTGCAAATTTTTAAAATTGTTGTTTTCTCAACGATTTCGCTTTCCATCCAGCATTTGAATAAGTTACGCGCGCGAAACGCGATTTGAATTCGAATTAATATCGTTTTAGCGTTTATAAACTACACGGAACATAAAACTCTTGTTACGACATCATAAAAAGCAAACTGCAATTAGTTGAGACTCGTTTCCTTCATCTGAATCTCATCTATTACAATTTTTACACCTAATAACATATTTTTTTCTTACAGATTCATAATTATATTACTTTCAAGTTTAATTACTTCACATCTATTCATTTCACAGTTATACAATTTCATACATTTTAATTGCTATAGTTTTAGCTTCAATACGTATAAATAATATGTTTTATATTTTTACTAGTTTTTGAGAAATTCATAAAAATGTAATCTGTAAACCAAATATAAAATCTTTACACCTAATATAACAAAAGCAACACGTTCTTAGCAACATTCGTTTTTTTTTTTAATTTATTGCTTTTTTAAGGTGTAAAGATTTTAATTAACGAAATAAACGGATTTCGATTAAGGAAACTTTCGTAATTAAAAGACTAATTTAAGTATATGAAAAAGTTGTTTTAACTTCAATAAAAATGCATTCTTTTTAAAGAAAACAATAAATTCTGAGAAATTATCTTAATGATTCAATATTAATTTGAATGCAAAAACAAGACATTCCTTGCATTTCTTCTAAATTTTAATTAAATTCAAGTTATTGTAACTTTATGAAAACTTTTCTTAAAACAGAATTAATGGATGTCGTTTAATGTGTTAATGATTTCACTAAAATGTAAATGTGCAAATTTAATAATTTAGACTGTAAAATTCATAAATTATTAAAAAAAAAAACAACATTGAAATTACATTGAAATATATAAAAAAATGCAATTACAGAAATGATGGCAATTAATTTCAATGCGAATTCAATTACTGATTGAGGTGAATATTATTAAACGAAAACAAAAACGAAACTTATTAAATCAATAATAAAATAGGTGGCGGCGGCGGCCGCTCCAAGGATTCAATAACTGCACAACCCAACCGAATAAAACAAAACAATCACCATGGTTACTTGTGGAATTACGTAAACTATTTGTTATTGACAACCTGTCGTTCGTGATGTCGCCATGACAGCAATAAACAATCAAATTTCGCTGACTTTTCGTTATTTACGTGAATGGGATATAAAACAAAAGCATGTTTTCGTGCAAGGATAAGATAGAAGAAGTTTAAGAGAGAAAAAAAAAATGTATAAAGAAAATGCAGACGGTTTTGGAACAGGGAAACAGTAAATCTTCGACGGAATGAACATGTGCCCCCAAGAAACGTTAATTTGAACTTCCCGCCGCCGCATGCAGAAGAAAGAAGCTATCCAAATGGGATTTCCTTTCGCACCTGAATATTTCACATGCAGACGGAAAATAAAAAAAAACACACAGATGAAATACGTTAACAAGATTGGTTGGAAGATGAAGAAGTGCGTGAGAGAAAGAGAGAGAAAGAGAGAGAAAACGGATTGCATAATTAATGAGATTTGCGTGGGAATTGTAAACCTTTCGGCTATCATCATTACAGTTAATTTGCTTCTACTTTATAACTTGAAATCATTAGCGTTTTAAGTCTACTTTACACACTCGTTAAGCCTATTTAGTCATAAACTTTTGAAGTGCATTTTTCCCTCAAAAAAACAAAAAAAAACAAACGAACGAGGTGTATTTTTAGTCGTTAATAATGAACGAATTAATTAAGAAATAATTTACATTAATTAAAGCTTCATTACGTAAAGTGCGTTTTATTAAAGCTACATTCACACTGTATACGCAAATGTTTATCAAGTATAACAACTGATAAATAATTAGTACCAACCTAGTATAATTGCAGTTATTAATAACAGTTGGTACGACTGATTGTCATTTATTTTAAGTATAATCATGTATAGTTAAGTAATCATCTACTTAACTATCTTAAGCTGTTGAACTACCTGATATAATGGATGTTTCTATCTTGGAAATTGATTCTCAGAAAACGTTTTTTTGTTTTTTTTTTAATCTTATGTTTATTTTGAGGTTAACTAATCGGTGACATTAATTTGATAAAACTGATGATTTCTTCGAGATTAAGTCGTTACTAATTCCGTCGCGAAACAATTTGGAAGACGCGACACGTTCATCGATGATTATGTTAATCGGAGCCAAAATCGGAGTTGGAAACAAGCGCAATTAGTACTAATTTAGATAGCATTAATTAGTAATTATTGAATATTTTAATTCTTAATCCATTTTTAAGTCTAAAGTTTAATTTAAACTTAAAAAAAAAGATAAGTAAGAACCGTCGCGTTACGAAAGACTTCAAAGGATGATGACGTCTTTTGTTATTTTCTAAACCAGAAGCGACTTAAGTGAAAAACACTTTTCAAAACTTTTTTTTTTTCATAGCCTACTTATGATAGCCTCCTATTATGATTATAACGAAAGAATGAGAAAACGAAACAAAAAATAATTAATTTACGAACTTTTGTCTTTTCACATTCGTCTGTTTATTTAATCACGTTTTTGTTTTCATTGCGCCTACTGGATTCAAACCTTACTGTTTACCTTTTCAACGTTATTATTCTTATTCTTATTATTTGTTTGTGTTGGTAAACGTGTAGGTAAGAATGGGAATACGTTAGTCTTCGGGCATTTCCTCTTCTGAGATTACCATCGAACAATGGCGCAGCGTAATTTACATAAGCACACTCCTTTTTGTTACGGACGATTTTCGGTTTTTTTTATTTTTATTTTTATAAATTCGTCGTCCATCCACAACAAAAATATACATTCATCCTCGTATCCAAAACGAAAGCTGTAACATTCTTCTTTGCAATTGCGGTTTTGATTCATTATTTCCATTCGGCTTTCTACTCCTAATATAGACGATAATCGCAACAGAGCGAAATGGGAAAATCGCAAATTGATTTATCGTCAGTCTGATTTACCTTTCTAATGTCCGAAAGCTGTTTTCTTCAATCGTCATCATCTCACATACTTTGGTTTTGGTTTTATTCAAATCGATTTTGTCGTCAACCGGATTTGATTATTTACATGCGCAATCTACGTCGAATACTAAACAACGTAATGATCGTGCTTTGAAGCAAACAAATCTTTAAACTAAAACTATGTCTGTCCATAAAATAAAATTGTACGTGAAATGTTTAGTGTACGTAATAAATTATTATAAAATTGTTTGATTATGGCATAAAATGGAAATACCAATTTTATTACTCATTCATTACGATTTCAACCACTAAAATGAAGTAAAAGCAAGAAAGAAAAAAACGTTTATTATAAATATTTCATGATTTTTTTTTTATAACTTAGTTCATAATTACTAAATCTTTATCAAAAACAACTTTTGTTTACTTGTAACTATATTTTGATTACTTTGATTATAAAATTTGATGCTTTAATCATGAAAGTCCAAATTATTTTACATAATTGGTTAGATAATTCATCTTTATGTGGTCAAATTCAAATTTCTAAAATACTTTCTATAAACTAATGAGTAAATAGTGATTAAATCCATTAAAAAGCTTTATTTTCATTGAAATATTAATAATTATAATATTTTGTTAAATTATATAATAAAAAAGTTTGTATTGTGTTTTGGATGTGTTTGTTTTCTTAACAAACATAATTTCATGTTATATTACGCAAATGTTGACTTTGTACAGTAAAATAAACTAAATGTAGGAAAAAAATAATATTAATTGAAATTCGAAAAGCATAGAATATCAAAATATTTCAAAAAGTATCTTTAGTTTTTATACTTTTATAATTAAGATAAAAATTTAGTTCAAATTGTAATTAAATCTAATGAATTCGGTTTGAAATTATCTATGAAAACTGAACATGAAATTTCATTAATTAATGCATCAAATTTCGAGTCTAATTAACATAGTACAGTATAAGCAGTATTAATTACTAATTATTATAGCGTGGACTAATAATAGTAAAAACTATCGATGATTATTTCAACAATCTCTTAGCGATATTTCGAGATTCAACGTTAATTGATAGAAAAAAAAATACACACACACAGTTTTTTCCATATTCATTTATCCAAATTTATAAAATAGAATCACACATAAATATGAAATTTTAACAATATTCGAAACTTATGAATGAAAATATTTTCAATTTTTGCTAGTTATTTATAAAATTAATTCTATTTAGAACGTCGATGTTTATCAAAATTTACAAGTTTACAAAGTACAGATTTTGCTACAAGTGTTTTATTATTCATTCAAATATTTATTGAATATTTCATGATTTTTTATTACTTAGTTTACTTAATTACTAAATCTGTATCAAAAACAACGTTTGTATGATATTTCTGTTTACTTGTAACTATATTTTGATTATAAAATTTGATGCTTTAATCATGAAAATCCAAAATTTATTACACAATTGGTGAAATAATTCATCTTTATGTGGTCAAATTCAAATTTCTATAAACTAATGCGTAAACAGTGATTAAATTCTTTAAAAAGCTTTATTTTTATTGAAATATTAATAATTATAATATTTTGTTCAATTATATATAAAAAAAATAAAAGTTTGTATTGTGTTTTGGATGTGTTTGTTTTCTTAACAAACATAATTTCATGTTATATTACGCAAATGTTGACTTTGTACAGTAAAATAAACTAAATGTAGGGGAAAAAAAATCAATTTGATTTAGAATATCAAAATATTTCAAAAAGTATTAAATATCTTTAGTTTTTATACTTTTGTAATTAAGATAAAAAATTTAGTTCAAATTTTTAATTAAATCTAATGAATCGGTTCGCGCAGTGTCAACGTTAATTGATAGAAAAAAAACACACACACAGTTTTTTCATATTCA
>NW_017095994.1:0-14707 GCF_001412225.1 Nicrophorus vespilloides
GATATTAAGTGCATGAGTGATTATAGTTTGCAATTGAAAATTTTTCTGAAATATTTTCAAATATGGATAATTATGAGTGATTTTTCAATAAATATGTAAGTTTTTCGATTGTGAAGTTATGTTGATGTTTAAACTTTTTTTGATATTTCAAAAATTTTGATGATTGTTAAATTAGTGATGAATTCCTATAAAGATGTAAATTGTAACAAATCAATTCTGCATTATTATGAGTAAAATTGAGAAAAGTACATTTGATTCGGCTTTATTAGTAAAAAAAAACTGATGTATATTTTGAGATATGAAATATAAAATTGTTGTGAGTAAAGTGAAAAAAGAAACAATGTTGTCTTAAATATGCAATATATGTAGAAATAAATAGATTAAGTCATGCTAAAACTGGAAAAATAACTTCAGGTGTCCCCCGACTTATGAACGAGTTCCGTTCCAAAGCGTTGTTCGTAAGTCGGGGAAATTTTAAAAAATTCAAAATATACTTATCTTACCACACTTTATCATGGTTTTCACTTTAAATTCCGTATTACTGACTGCATACATTTGATAAAAATAGATTAAAACAAACAAAATACTGACTTACAAATTTACATTTTAATCTAGACGTCACAATTATTTATAACAAACGACGAAAGAAACAAATGCAACAGAACAGATATTATATTTTATTAAAGAAATTTTCATTTTTTGTTTGGACAGTTAATTTTGTATCATTATATATCTTCTTGTAACAAGTTAGAGCTTTTAGATTTGTGTTCGTAAGTCCAGGAGTTCGTAAGTTAGGAGATACCTGTATTCGGTTTCAATGGAAGTGTAGATTAAGTGAAAAAAGAATACGTTAAGAAAAATGTTATATCAGGTTTCTTTAGTCAGTAGAGCGAATTTCTTGTAGTCGAACGAGCAGCAAACGCTTGTATCCAGTTTCATGTATCATCCTTACGAAAGGTGGCTGTGCACAAGACTATGACGACATTGACACAGTTGAAAATCATGTGTTTCTCGTCGCTTTGCAATAAATCCTCCCGATAAAGTAAGCAACTGAAATTCACACAAACTAATAAAAAAAAAAACACACACTAATTGGTATATTATATAAATCGCAACATACATATGACCTACATAGTTTCAACGAAGCGTGGACGAATTATTCGTCAGCATTATTATTTTTTTTTTTATAAATTGAATCCAATATTTGCTTAGTCGATGAGTTTATTGTTTCTTTTGGCTTTGATATGATTGACCCAACAGGAACCGGCCGAAACCGCACGCCGATGGAAAGAAGCGGTCCGAACCCGAAGGATGGATTAATTTAACATTTAAATCATTTTAAATTAATCGAAACGAAAACGAACGCATCGCAATCAAATCGACCGAACAATTGGCTATACCATTCGATCCAAACAACTTTTGTTTCTCGAATCGTCACCAGATTGGTTCAATCGAATACGAGAATACCAGTCCAAGTATACAAATGAGCGTAAATTACGACAAATTGTGAGCGAGACGTTAATTGCTAATCGCTTAATTGGAAAGACGCTTCTTTCGCAGCGATTAGAAACGAAATCGCGAACAGAAACAAAGTTCGCATAAATATAGTTTTCAAGTTCATTTTTTTTTTTTAATTATTTATCTTCTTTTCTCATCGTGGAAACATTGAAGTCACTTTCTGGAGATTTACGTCCGCTAATCGCGAATGCATGCGGCTATCAAGGAAAGCGAAAATTTATTCGAGAGATAAACCGCGCCGAGGAAATTCTATAAACAAATTATTAACATGTAGGACATAATAAAATAAACACATATTTTAAATGTGCGCTGGTTTTGCGTAACCCATTTTTTTTTCATTCTTTCTTTCATCTCTCCACCTCCGTCTTCATTCTTCCAGAAAGACGTGCTTAATTTTAGACTTTCCGCATTCCGCGCACTTTTTTTTTTATGTTTTCTTCTCTGAGACCTAACGATTGCGTTACGCTTGACACGGCCTTGAACTTCGCGCTCTTTGTACAATTTGTATTATGCTGATGTAAAATTATTTAAATCCCATCTCGACACATTTTTTCTATATGATTGTTCGGTTTTCTGTGGAAATTGTTTACAATTTGAATATGAGAATGTTTTAAATAATCTATACAAATTGAAATGCTTTTACTTTTTTTTTTTCTCTCTTCATTCATCCTATGGTAATTTTCTAGACGATTGTAAGTTCTGGTTGAAAGCAAAATTTTGTTTTTTGTAAATAATAGAAAACATCCTATTTACTTCTGTATTTCTATTACTGTGTAAGAGTTTATTATATATTTATGAAACTTCATTAGAAATCCTTGAAGTTTCATAGAAATTTTGTAAAAATCTCCTAGAAATTCCTTCGAATTCTAATAGAAATTCCTTAGAAATTTTATAGACATTTCTTATAAATCTCCCAATTAGAAATATCTTAGAAATTTTATAGAAAACTCTTAGAAATTCTGTGGAAATCTAATAGAAATTTCATATAAATTAGAAATTTCATAAATTTTTTTTGCGTATTTTTATTTCAGAAACTTTACTGAAAAAGAAAGTCTGGCAAAGACTACATATTTATTAATAATAATTGGACTTTACGGATCTATGATTTAAGTAAAATGTTAAAAGTATACTTTATAGAAACATTTTTTTCTCTCTTCATTCATCCAATGGTAATTTTCTAGACGATTGTAAGTTCAGGTTGAAAGCAAAATTTTGTTTTATGTAAATAATAGAAAACATCCTATTTACTTCTGTATTTTTACTACTGTGTAAGAGTTTATTATATATTTATGAAACTTCAATAGAAATCCTTAACAAATTTTAAGTTTCATAGAAATTTTGTAGAAATCTTCTAAAAATCTCCTAGAAATTTCTTCGAATTCTAATAGAAATTTTATAGACATTTCTTAGAAATCTTCTAGAAAACTCCCAATTAGAAATATCTTAGAAATGTTATAGAAAACTCTTAGAAATTCTGTGAATTTTCAATAGAAATCCTTAACAAATTTAATGTTTCATAGAAATTTTGTAGAAATCTTCTAAAAATTTCCTAGAAATTTCTTCGAATTCTAATAGAAATTTTATAGACATTTGTTAGAAATGTTATAGAAAACTCTTAGAAATTCTGTGAATTTTCAATAGAAATCCTTAACAAATTTAATGTTTCTTAGAAATTTTGTAGAAATCTTCTAAAAATCTCCTAGAAATTCCTTCGAATTCTAATAGAAATTTTATAGACATTTCTTAGAAATCTTCTAGAAACTCCCAATTAGAAATATCTTAAAAATGTTATAGAAAACTCTTAGAAATTCTGTGGAAATCTAATAGAAATTTCATATAAATTAGAAATTTTATAATTTTCTTTTTGCGTATATTTATTTCAGAAATTTTACCGAAAAAGAAAGTCTGACAAAGACTACATATTTATTAATAATAATTGGACTTTATGGATCTATGATTTAAGTAAAATGTTAAAAGTATACTTTATAGAAACTTTTTTTTCTCTCTTCATTCATCCAATGGTAATTTTCTAGACCATTGTAAGTTCTAGTTGAAAGCAAAATTTTGTTTTATGTAATTAATAGAAAACATCCTATTTACTTCTGTATTTTTAGTACTGTGTAAGCGTTTATTATATATTTATGAAACTTCAATAGAAATCCTTAACAAATTTGAAGTTTCATAGAAATTTTGTAGAAATCTTCTAAAAATCTCCTAGAAATTTCTTCCAAGAAAACTCCCAATTAGAAATATATTAGAAATGTTATAGAAAACTCTTAGAAATTCTGTGGAAATGTAATAGAAATTTTATAATTTTTTTTTGCGTATATTTATTTCAGAAACTTTACTGAAAAAGAAAGTCTGGCAAAGACTACATATTTATTAATAATAATTGGACTTTATGGATCTATGATTTAAGTAAAATGTTAAAAGTATACTTTATAGAAACTTTTTTTTTCTCTCTTCGTTCATATGTATTTCTACTACTGTGTAAGAGTTTATTATATATTTATGAAACTTCAATAGAAATCATTAATAAATTTGAAGTTTCATAGAAATTTTGTAGAATTCTTCTAAAATTCTCCTAGAAATTCCTTCGAATTCTAATAGAAATTCCTTAGAAATTTTATAGACATTTCTTAGAAATCTTCTAGAAATTTCATATAAATTAGAAATTTTATAATTTTTTTTTGCATATATTTATTTCAGAAACTTTACTGAAAAAGAAAGTCTGGCAAAGACTACATATTTATTAATAATAATTGGACTTTATGGATCTATGATTTAAGTAAAATGTTAAAAGTATACATTATAGAAATTGTGATTGTTGCAGGACGAGCCTGACGTGCGTAGATGTCGTTCAAAGTCGGATGGAGCTCCAATAACACCAGGCAACGAGCAGGAGGAGCCGTACGAAGTATTTCCACACCTTCCTGATTCGGTGTTGGAAAAGCTTGGATTACTCGGAGATAGCCCAAGGTAAAAATGAAAAAAAAAACATAGCGTATTAAAAATAGATCAGAATCTAAATAGATCAGTCTAAATCAATGGAATGTAAAAAGCTAAAGTGTGAGAGAGAGAGAGAGAGAGTGATAGTTTACACATAAATATTGTCTAATGGAGGAAGTATTTAGTCTTGTGGGTGTCTTAACGATGTTTACATTATTGATTTATGATTGGCAGGGAACGATTGACCGATGAAGAACTGGAGCAGAAGTTTATATCGCTTTCGTTGGCCTTCACCATCGACGCGGACACGATCAAAGACAGATGCAACAGGCAGAGGAGGTATCGCGATCAAACCGAGACGAATTTGAACGTCGAGATCGAGAGACTCATCGAACGGGCGAATCGACTCTATCCACTCTGCATCGACGCTGAGACGACGGAGCTTCTCGCCGCACTCCTCGCACAGGTGGACATCATCGTCAGAGCTTCGTCGCACGCTGCAATCTCTGCGGAACGTTTCGGAGCGGTGCAGCACGAGGAAAGGTTGGCCGAGTCCGTCCAATTAATGATCAAACACGTGAACGTACTTAAACGGCAGAGGGACTCGGCGAGGAGGCAGCTGCAGTACACGAAGTTCGTTAACTGTGAGCTTTGCGTTTTGCGCTTAAATTTCTAAACTATTTACGCTCTTCAGGAGGGTGCTCCAAGACACCAACTCGGCAGAGTCGTCCAGTCCGAAGCTGAAGACGCCGCAGTTGAATGGACGCGTTATAACGAGGAGGAGAGCGAGCATAGCCACCATTTCTCAGCCACATCAAGAGAACTCGAACAAAGTGGTCCTTAGTGATAGTAGGAGGATGATCCGCAGGACGTCAGAGCTCTCCCTCAGAGGAAGCATACTCAACAGAACTGCCAGACCTTCGCGATTAGAGTAATTTACATTCAATTTAACACAAAACAACTTTGATCAACAATTAATCCACATTACTTTAATTAGTATTTGGATATCTCAATTGAAAATACTAATTCAAGTCTTGTACCTTGCAGATTAGGTTTAGATCTCGTTAAAATCCGCGAAGGAACAGTGGAAACCATAATAATGCCAAGCGTTGTCGACGAAGAGAACGACGACGAAATAGAGGATGTAGAAACGAATTCATACCAAAGCAATGACGAATCCGGCGATTCGAAAGCAACTAGTCGTAAAGTTAGTACAGCATCAGAACCAGACCTTCACACATTTCTATTTAAGTAAGTGTAATAACATCAAACAATTTTGTAGTTCTTATGAATGATCTATTTTGTAACTTTTCATTTTTTTTTTTCAGAGATAAGTTACTGTATAAGGGCAGGAAATTGGGTAGAGCGGCCAAAAGGATATTCAACAATTGGCTAGAGAATGGTTCCTCGAACGAAGTCTTCTGTTTCTGCGCTCTCATCTGTTTCTCGCTGAGTATTATAACCATGGGCAACATCCTGATGGAATTCGAATGCGCGAAACGCGGTGATTCTAATGCCTTCTTCTGCTGGAATTACACCAGCACACCAATCTACACGGACAATCAAGCAACGAGCAACGCGATTTCGTGAACGTGATCTTCGGAGAATAACAGAACAACAAAGAATATTCTACCTCCAATATGTACATTTAACAATAAAGTTACTTTAAGCTCTTAAACAACAAATCTCTTAAGTCATTTTATTAAAAACCATAGCATACTTTGATATTAACATACTTCTAAAGCTTCCTATTTTCTCCTGAAAGAAAATAAATACATGCCAAATATTCGCTCCAAATTGTTTTAAATTTTTTAAATAGACATATATATGTTCAAAAAAATACAAAGTTGCAACTTTGGTTGCCTACAAATTTATATAAATAATTAAATTGTTGTACAGCCTTTATTTGAATTGAATATCTTTCTATTTCTTTAAAAATAATTAATTTAATAAATTATGGATCTATGATTTAAGTAAAATGTTAAAAGTATACTTTATAGAAACTTTTTTTTCTCTCTTCATTCATCCAATGGTAATTTTCTAGACGATTGTAAGTTCTGGTTGAAAGCAAAATTTTGTTTTTTGTAAATAATAGAAAACATCCTATTTACTTTTGTATTTCTACTACTGTGTAAGAGTTTATTATATATTTATGAAACTTCAATAGAAATCCTTAACAAATTTGAAGTTTCATAGAAATTTTGTAGAAATCATCTAAAAATCTTCTATAAATTTCTTCGAATTCTAATAGAAATTTTGTAGACATTTCTTAGAAATCTTCCAGAAAACTCCCAACCAGAAATATCTTAAAAATGTTATAGAAAACTCTTAGAAATTCTGTGAAAATCTAATAGAAATTTCATGTAAATTAGAATTATTTTTTTTTTTGCGTATATTTATTTTAGAAACTTTACTGAAAAAGAAAGTCTGACAAAGACTACTATTTATTAATAATAATTGGACTTTATGGATCTATGATTTAAGTAAAATGTTAAAAGTATACTTTATAGAAACTTTTTTATTCTCTCTTCATTCATCCAATGGTAATTTTCTAGACGATTGTAAGTTCTGGTTGAAAGCAAAATTTTGTTTTATGTAAATAATAAAAAACATCCTATTTACTTCTGTATTTTTACTACTGTGTAAGAGTTTATTATATATTTATGAAACTTCAATAAAAATCCTTAACAAATTTGAAATTTTATAGAAATCCCATAGATCTCACTTTGAAGTTGTTATTAAATACCATAGCATACTTTGATAATAAAATACTTCTAAAGCTTCCAATTTTCTCCTGAAAGAAAATAAATACATGCCAAATATTCGCTCCAAATTGTTTTAAATTTTTTAAATAGACATATATATGTTCAAAAAAATACAAAGTTGCAACTTTGGTTGCCTACAAATTTATATAAATAATTAAATTGTTGTATAGCCTTTATTTGAATTGAATATCTTTCTATTTCTTTAAAAATAATTAATTTAGTTGATTTATTTGAATTTAGTACAAGATTTAATATGTTAATTAATTAAATAGTTAATTAATATGTTGGATTTAATAATTGTTGGGTTTCTTGATGGTAATTTAAATGTGTTTTACTCACGAAGAAACGAATACAATTAAAAGTGTGAAACTGGATTTAGTTTCTGTTTGAAGAAACGACGGAAGTGAAAGTAACGGTAACAGTTCCGTTGGTTGCAAACATCGTCAGCTGATCGCAACGCAACGTGAAAAAATGATGGACAAACTTTGATTAGCAGTTTTGTTTTTGATTTTGTTTTAAATTTTGTTTATTGTTGATTAAGTTTTTATAGTTTTTTTTTTCTGCTTTGTTTTGGAGCGCTCGTGAATTCCTGCGGTGTTTCTGTGGCAAGTAAAGAAAAATGTTCGACTTAAGGCTGTGCCCGTGCATTTTACTGGTTCTCCTGGTATCAACATATGGTGAAAATGCTGCTAAAAACGAAACCAAAATCGAAATCCCTCACGTGAAGAATGTAACCACTGTTGCACCTTCGGATGTGCAGATTTTGGAGGGTGGAAAGGTTTCCATCACATCCACAACGGAAAAGACCACCACAGAGATGAACAGGTTGTATGGTAGGGAGCAAATCACCAATGCTCCCACAACAATCAACAATACAAGTTCGACAGTTAAAGAAACCATTGATGTGGTTACTGCGACAAGTACTGTTGCTAATAAAACAAGTGTGAGCACAACCACTGAAAAGGTTATTCCGGTGAGTGAAAAGATTGATGCACCAACAAACATTACAAGCCACAAGAAAACTGTTCCAAAGAAAGGGGTTAATTTCACAACGGAGGTGCAAAAGAATGTTACTGAAACAAAACCACTTACAAAACAATCTGCTAATGTTACTCTAGCTGCAAGTAGCACAACTACAGCGAGTACAACCACTTCAACAACAACAACTACTTCCACTACTACTACTACCACAACAACGACAACTGAAAGAATTAGGAAACCTTTATTCACAATTGCCAGCGATGAAGAGCCATTTGCCCCATCAAACTTTGTTGCTGGCAAGGGGAAGAACAGCTCTACATTGCCAAAAGTGGAGAGTGTCAAGTCTTACGACTCGACCAAGAAAAGTGGACCTGACTACATTGTGCCAATTGTCGCTGTGATCCTGTCTGTGCCACTCGTCGCAATCCTGCTGAACGCAGTCTACAAACGCACCAAGGAGTGGTGGTATCACAGGCACTACAGCCGCATGGACTTCTTGATCGATGGAATGTATAATAATTAATCATGCACTAGGTTACATACATATACATATATCTCTTATGAGAGCTCAGCTAGCACACATACTTTACTTTTATACATATTACGGTTTGTTTTAAATTAAGCTACTTCGGTGCTGAACATTGCAATAAAAATGATGATGATGATGTGATATTGTTATGATAAATATTTGATAAAAAAAATAAGAAAGAAAGAACGCTTTTATATTGGAAATAAAGTTTATTATAATATTTTTTGAATGATGTCGTTAACTATTTTTTATTGAAAATAAAACAAAAGAAACGAAAATATATAGACTTAAAGAACACGCTTGATTTTTTTATTCTAAAATCCTAACCCTTCTCACTTCAAATTTTTATATTCCAGTTAGAATCTAGTTGAAATCAATTTAGGTTGAATTAATAAGTTATCTATTAGATTAAAATAAATTTAATGATATATGTTTATCATTAAATTTATTTTAAGAAACTTTACTGACTTGAAAAAACTGGAATTGTTGAAAGATAAAAGTCTGTAAAGTTATTCTAACAATCAATTATAAATATAGAAGATACTAGTTTATGTAAAAAGTAAACATCGCTTTATAGTTTCTAATTACGTTTGATGTACCACAAGGTTAGGTTCTAGGTCCAATTTAGCAAATTATTTCTATAAACTTAATCGTTACAAGCATTTCACTAAAGATCATATTACCAATATGTTATAGAAATTATTTCATAATAATCAGCAGAAATCTGATGCTTTTAATAAATAATCAATTTAATTACGTCTTACATCAGATTGAAAAGGTTTCGCAGAGCGACAAATAAAAATCCGCTTTCAACTTTGTAACCCACTTTTTATTGATACTTATTGCGTTAAGGTTTCCTTGCAAAGTGCTCGTTATGAGAGGGGAAACGAGGGACGAAAAAGAATCAACGAAACCTACACTGTGCGAACTCGCCTATGTACAGAACGAAAAGTAAAGGTGGAAGAGAATAAGAAAAAAAGTAAAGACGAAAAACAAACATTTCATTCGATTACAATGATAAAAGTGACTTAAGTCTAGTAAGAATCAAGCGGTCGATACTTTACAATGTAAATCGTTCATTTATTTATGTATGTATATATATTTATATGTATATATATTTATATATAGAGACAGAAAGAGAATAGTGTGTGTGTGTATATATCTAAGAGATTTAAAAAATACAGCCTTTTTGGTAACTTTAAATCCCAAAAATGTTTTTTTTTGTTGTTGTCTCATCCATCATTTCGCACACGTAAATCACATTGGTATAATCACTAAACATTGATCGACTCAGGAGAATTTAAAGAAATGAAAACGAAAAAAAACTAAATGATTTTCATTCGTGCGGAGATTTCGTGTAAAAAAATAAAGTCAATCGATCGGGATTATACTTAGTCCTGGTCACAATCAGGAATTGTAAATACATGTATTTAATCATACATATCTTATATATTTATATATATTTAATATAAAATTTTCTCCGTTATATAAAGACCCTTTAATGTGTGTTTCCTCTTATTTTTTTTTGTTTGATTCCTCTTGTATATCCTTGAAATTCACACATAAATATATTTTATATGCGTTCATTTATAAATATGTAATTTATGTTAGATGCTAAATCTAAGTAAACTGGTTTCGTAACATCAAGTTTGTGTTTTCATTCCGTTTTCGGGTTGATCCTGCGACCCGGGAAATTGTTAGGTGGTTTTACCAAGCTTGTGTTTGCACGCGTCCGACTCGGGGAAGATCTCGCGCGCCGGCAAGAAACTCAGCATCATGATGTGCCTGTTGTAAGCCCTCGTCGATCTGAAGCTCGTGTCCGTTCCGTGAAGTCTGTCCAACACGCCGAGAACTCCGAAGCAATTGTTGAATCTGCAATAATCAATTTGATAAGTTAATTTGAAGCAATGGAATTGATATTTTTTTTGGTGGATTTTACTTCAGGTGATGGAAATCGTGGGCTTCCGGTGACGGGAAGAACGGCAGATGGTAACCCGAGTGAGCGTTCAGGGTGGAGAGGATTGCCAGAGAGAACCAGAGCCAAGCGGTAGCGACGTGCGAGCCGAGCATCAGGACACCCATTGCAGGAGGCAGCAGGTTCGAGAAGATGTGTTCCAGGGGATGGCAGTAGATCGCCGTGACAGCGATAGGAGCTGTCCATTCGTGGTGTTGCTTGTGAATGTGCTTGTAGAAGTATTTGTTATGCAACATCCTAAAAAAAAATACAACAAAGTTACAAAAATAGTTGTCCCAAAAGTTCATGTCGATTTTCGCTAATGACTAAATATATCAGAAAAGGTGAGATTTCAACATTATTTACAATAAAGTACGGTTTGGATCAAATGATTTGTGAAGATGGAAGGAAACAAAGTGCATTTTAGACTTTGATACTTTTCTATTACCGGGAAGCCAAAAAAATGTTATTAACGCAATAACTCTGTTGATTTCAGCCTTAAAGTTCTTCTAGTAATAATGATGAAATTAAGACATTGATCAAGAATAACCCACACTATATTAACAACATCAAAAACAACCATCGACTAACATTTTTGAAGCTTGCTTACTTAAACTGTTAAGATTTATGAGTTTTGCACAACTTAACAGACAAAATTTGTTGAATTTGTCCACCCCTAGTATTCACCAGACAATGAATGCACTTTCCGATTTCCACACATTCGTGTCTTCGCAAAATTCCATTAACTGCAAGAACGTTTAACTACCTGAAGAAGTTTTTTCTTGATGAAAAACCTAATAAAATCTGGAAGTATGTCATGTTTAAGTTGCGTATTTAAATTGAAATGAAATGATAGAACTTTGGCACATTTATTAATAGAAAATCGAAATTTCTAGATTTTCAAACCAAGTTTACAAAACCTTTCGTTTACAATAAAGTACGGTTTGGATCAAATGATTTGTGAAGATGGATTAGACTTTGATACTTCTCTATTATTGGAAAGCCAAAAAAAATGCCATTAACGCAATAACTCTATTGATTTCAGCCTTAAAATTCTTGTAGTAATAATAATGAAATCAAGACATTGATCAAGAATAACCCACACTATATTAACAACATCAAAAACAACTGTCGACTAACATTTTTGAAGCTTGCTTACTTAAACTGTTAAGATTTATGAGTTTTGCATAGTTTAACGGACAAAAATTGTTGAATTTGTCCGCCCGTAGTATTCACCAGACAATGAATGCACTTTCCACACATTCGTGTCTTTGCAAAATTCCATTAACTGCAAGAACGTTTAACTACCTGAAGAAGTTTTTTCTTGACGAAAAACTTAATAAAATCTGGAAGTATGTCATGTTTAAGTTGCGTATTTAAATTGAAATGAAATGATAGAACTTTGGCACACTTATTAATAGAATATCTAAATTTCTAGATTTTCAAACCAAGTTTACAAAACCTTTCGTTTACAATAAAGTACGGTTTGGATCAAATGATTTGTAAAGATGGATTAGACTTTGATACTTCTCTATTATTGGAAAGGCAAAAAAATGCCATTAACGCAATAACTCTGTTGATTTCAGCCTTAAAATTCTTCTAGTAATAATGATGAAATCAAGACATTGATCAAGAATAACCCACACTATATTAAAAATATGAAAAAACAACTATCGACTAACGTTTTTGAAGCTTGATTACATAAACCGTTCAGATATATGAGTTTTGCACAATTTAACACACAAAATTTGTTGAATTTGTCCACCCGCAGCATTCACCAGACAATGAATGCACTTTTCGATTTCCACACATTCGTGTCGTTGCAAAATTTCATTAACTGCAAGAACGTTTAACTACCTGAAGAAGTTTTTTCTTGATGAAAAACCTAATAAAATCTGGAAGTTGCGTATTTAAATTGAAATTAAATGATATAACTTTGGTACATTTATTAATAGAAAATCGAAATTTCCAGATTTTCAAAGCAAGTTGAAAAAACCTTTCGTTTACAATAAAACAGAAATGTAAGGTTTTTTCTCACCTGACGATATAATGTGCGTGTTTGTAAATTTAACACCAACTCTTCCATTTATATATTTTTGTATACGTTTTGAACGTGAATTGTATCGATCGTCGTTTTGGTTGGGACAAGCAAGATTAATTTAATTTATTAACACGCCGCACTTTTAAATTACACACTCCGAAAAATTGTTATTTCATCCCAAAAATAATTCACCGGAACGCGAATGAAAACACTCGAGGCTAACGCGATTTTGATTAAAATTTTGCAAATTTATCGTAGTATAGAAAATATGCTCAGATTGATATGCAAACTCGTCGCTAATTGATTTAAATTCTACAATCGTTGTTGCTCAATTACTAATTTTCATACTCAAAGAGTTTACATTTTAGAATCATATAAATATTACGAATTTTGCAAAATAGGAATACAGAAAATCCTCGCATAGTGCGGGTAATAGTTTCCGCTAATATCCTGGACTGTTTGAAACCGGACTAATTGAGGAACTAAATGAAATAGAAATAAGAGACTTGACTGAAATTTTCCTCAAAATGACTGATCTAAGCCGCACTATGCGAGGTATCGGTGTACAATTATGCAAAAATATAATTTTTATATAATTTATACCCAAAAGTAACAAAATACACGATAAAGTTCTAATTTAATAATAATTACAATCATTTTAATTTTAAAAGAAAATCGACATAGTTCAAGTTTTTATCAACAACTGAGGTCAGTTTGTACGTATTTATAGTGATACTCACAAATATAATTTTTCACACAAAATTGTGTTTTTTCTTTATTATTTGCTTATAATTTATCTCTGTACACGTAATCAACGTTAGCAACGAAAATAGTTCTTAAAAGACATCATTATCATTTGAACTCGATAAGTATTGTTTGTGTAAAGTCGAGGTAGATTTTATGAAGCTGAAACTTCTATTTTAAATTGCCAATTATACATATTTTTTTCACAATAGTCACGAGCACAGCAATTATAATACGTTCATTGTTATCCATCAACCTTGATCTTAAATTGTACCAGAGTATGTATCATGAATACACATATTTTGTTCAATTGTTAACAAAGACAACATACATTGATTCCTGTATCCAAACCAAAAAAAAAAATGCACAAATAAGCAATTATATACATTTTTTTTTTCAAAAACTAAAATTATAAAAAGTTGTTGATTAATTAACTTTGTATTGTAAACTTAGCAAAATTATTAACAGAAATATTCATTGCAAATTGACGCAAAACACAATTCATTATGTGAAAATGTTGTTGAAAGAACTTGTTTTTTTCTGTTTCTTTGTGAATCTCTGAACGTAACTTGATAAAATGAAAATATTTTAATAAAATAATCTAACAAAATAAAGTTATTTCTTTGGCATTCATTATTAATGTTCAGGAAGTTCTTGTAATCTTGGAATGACGTCCGTTTAACAGATTTGCAAGGTCACTGGAGAACTAACTTATCTGTGATGTTGATTTTCGCAAATGTATTTACCATTTTAAATTTACAAATATTTTGAAGATCTGATCTTAAAAAACAAACAGTCAAAAAACATGAAAAATATCGAATGTTACCACATAATTTATCGTTTCGAAAATGTTTTGTTCATTTCTCATTACTTCATTTTTGAATGCGAATTACAGCCAAATAGATCAAACCACAGCAATAATTATATACACATGGTATTTCCCAAATGTCCAAGTTTCATATGCATCTTTTGGATCCATTCTTGGATCCAAAAGATGCATATGAAACTTGGACATTTAGGAAATACCATGTGTATATAATTATTGCTGTGGTTTCGTCCATTTGGCTGTAATTCGCATTCAAAAATGAAGTAATGAAAATTAACGCTCGAAAAACAGTCGTTTCACATTTAACTGTTTTCTTGGAAACTATAATAGATCAGAATGGATACAAAATATAAATTTAATGTTTCACATTTTACTGTTTTTCTCAGAAACTATAATATAT
>NW_017095995.1:0-7308 GCF_001412225.1 Nicrophorus vespilloides
CTGTAAATTAAGATGTGTATGTGTTGAAGTATGACTAGTCTTCGTCTCTCCCTCTATCATGCATTGTGTTGTGTATGTGTGAAAAATGAAAACGTTGTTATCTTGAACAGTGGAAGTTGATTATATCTATATATATATATGTGTATGTGTGTGTGTGTGGCGTCGGCCGATGACCGCTTCCTAACGACCTCCTGGGTCCGATGGCCCCCTTCAAGGGAAACGAGTATAAACTATATACTGTGTATAGTTAGCTACATATACACACGCACTCGCACTACATATAGATAGATAGACGACGGATAGAAGATAGTAAGACGTGGTCGTCGTCGTCGTCGTCGTCATAATCATTCCTAAAGTTCGTAACAAGAATCTCGAGGTTGCGGCCGGCTGCGCTTCTCTCTCCCCCGGCACGGATTTAGATTTCAATGTCAAGAACCGTTCTCTCTCTCTCTCTCTAACACACACACACACATCCTTCACTCAAAGTCATCCACTCGTAAATTAATATTGCCGATTGCTTCAATGCAATTCATCTAACTAACCCCTTCTATCAGTCGGGAGTGTACGGTTTGGTTTCGATCTTCCTCTTTTGCCTGTTGGAAAATCTTGCAGCGTTTTTAGGGAGACAGACAAACCAATCGCATCCCCTCCTGAATATCATAGAATAGGGGAGTCGCGTCATCTTTCGGGTACGTACGTGGAGAGGGAAACTCCATTTGCTATTAGGGTTTCGGCATTCATTAACGTGTACGGTGCGGTGCTGCGAGGGTGGTCAAGTCGACTCTGCTCAACCCCCCCTTTTCTTTTTTCAGGAAGGAGAATAGTAATTTCGTAAGGCTGTGTCCCGCGCGTTTGTTTGTGTAACGACCACGAAAATAATTGAAACTAAAAGAGATCGCAATTAAGCGAGAATTGTCTGCAATTTGTTTCTTTCAATATCCGAAAATGTAAATAGGACCTGTAACGTCGTTTATATTTTTATGTGTGTGTTTATATTTTCGTTTTGTTTGCTAAACTCTCTTTCTCGATTGAGATATATTTCCTGGTTTCACCCGAGAACCGCGAGAACAGTGAAAGGGAGAGAGAAAAGGAGAGCTTTTGTAGCACTTCGGAAAACTCTTTATTCACTCTTTTCTTTCTTTCTTTCTTTCTTTTTGAAGTTACCTTTGATGCATCTCCCCCATCGATCCTCGTAACAACGGCAATCATTGTTTTGCAACACATTTACAGAACGCATTTTATTGCTGTTTCTATTTATTATAATGTGGTGCAGTGCAGAGCAGTAGGTTGAAAAATGAGGTGTGCGGTGGAAACTCTCGGGCTTCGAATAAGGGTCACTTTCACTCTGCGCCGTTAAACCCACACTCGTTTTGTAACAAACACAATTGAACAATGTTACATGTATGTGTGTGAGTGTGTGTGTGCAGACCGTTGCCGTTGCGACAATAATTGGAAAGTAATGCCGATTGTCTGTTTGCTTGCTCGAAGAGTGTTTAGACACCCTTTGCTACTAAACGAAAACGAATAAACTAGGATAGTTTAAATGTGTGATCTTATGTAAAGTTTAAAATGATGAATGAATGAAAAAGTCGTCGTCGTCGTCGTCAATTGGTTGTTGAGAAATGAGAGATAACGTCGGGTGAAAGTGGTGATCTCCTCTCCTCTCTTCTCCTCTTCGCTCACTCTCGCTCTGAGTCAGAAGTGATTCAATTGTCTTTTATTTATTTTTTTCCATCTCGACCATCTCGGGCGCTTGTTTTCCCTTTTGTTGTTCTCTTCAGCGTAAACGAAAATCGTTACGCAAATAAAATCCGTTCAGAAGAGTTGCCGGCTCCCTTCTCATCTTTCACGCCCGTTTCACTTTCCCGTGGTAAAATGCACTTGCTGTTTCTTCTAGTCTCCTTCTGCATTTAGAAACGTTGCACTCTCTTTCTGTCTCCCCAACGTGTTACGATGTATTAGTATCGAGGAAGCCCTTGACGGGTATATAAATGAATATCGGTCTTTTCCCCCCCCTTGTTCGTTATGATTATTAAGATTATATGTTGATGCTGTTGAAGAAGCTCTTATTGTTTGTAATGGTTCAATGAATCTCACGTAGGGAGAACAAACAGCTGGTTCGCTATTATTATATCTTACTCTCTCTTTCTCTCTCTCTCGGTCTCTATCGAACTAGGGGTAGCAGCATGCAACAAAGGACGGCCGAGCGACTCCTCCTTTAACATTTCTTCGTTTTCGACTGCTGCTGTTGGTTGGTCGGTTGGTTCATTGTTACCTGCTTGTTCTCCACCTCCTTCTCTTTTTGGCGTCTGCATCGGTTGGATGAAGGAAAACGTGTTTCTTTCTCGGCCGGTCTCGGCTGCAGTTTGCGCGTAGTGTAGTTACTACTATTGTACTGTTGTAGTTGGTTTGGTTTCAGTTTAGGTAGGTAGATGAAAAGTTAGTGTTTCGTGTACTGCCTACGTTCGAGCCGTTAAACGATTTGCTGCTGATTCTTCTGCCTGCCTACTCGCACCCCTCCCTCCACCCCTCGCACAAATGTTTACCACTGCTCGTGAAATCTTCTCGATCGTTCGAGGGGGGTAGTTCGTTGTGTATTAAAATTGTTGTTGTGTCAGTGGAGAAGATTGTTTGTTGGATGTTGTTCGTGTTCAGAAGAAAGAGGGAAGTCATGGAAAATTTGAATCGGTGAGCAAGAAGTCAAAGTCGAGAAAGTGCCAATTAGTTTCGTCCTCTTTGAATTGTATAGAAAGTCAGTCGGTCAGTCTTTTTCCTTTTCTCTGTCCGATTCCAAATTTCGTTTTTCTAGGGCACGAACTTATATATATATATATCTGTATATAGTGGAGGAGAAAGAAGAAAAGAAAGAAAAAAAATGAGAAGAGAAAACTAGCGGGGAACGGTGCGAGGTACGCGAATTCCACGACGAAAGTAATTTATATATATAGTGTGCGTGTTTGTATTTGTGTATGGGTGGGTGGGGGCAATCGAGAAAGTGTCGACGACGGTGGAGGCGGTGGATCTCCTCCTTAAAATGCATTAGAGGAACAATCGTAATTAGAAAAATTAGCACTGCTCTTCAAGATAATAAGCTGTTTGTTTTGTCTATTACATACTTATATTATTTGTCGATGGTGATTCTATCTTTTTGTTTCACCTTTTCAGTATTTAGTCAATTATTAAAACATAATAATAAATATCCTCGCTGTGTTGCGAATGTGAAGATTAACAAGTTGTGTAATTGGGGCAAGTTCGTTTCAATATTACGTATGTATTTTATCAGGTAGAAGAAGATGGATGCAAAAACAACCCTCGGGAATATTGTATATAAATATTTAGTTGTGGTACCTGCGATTTTGTTCCCTTTTTTCTCCTCGATTTACTACTAGGTGAGGAAAGTCACCTCTATGTCGTTTATACACTTTTGCTGCTGCTCAGAATGTTACGTGTTATTCATCAGATTCTGTTCCAGTCTATCGATTTAATTGGAGGAGATCGATGAAGGAAAATGAACGGAGATTTCTTTTTGCGTAATGCATAGGTGAAAATATTACGAGACGCTTGTGAAAGTCTTCAAGAAAAGAAAAAAGAACAGAAAAAAAAAGAGAAGAACGTAGAGATTGGTTGATCGCTCTTATCAGAGGTGGTGTGTGGTGTTTGGAAAAGATGGATTTCTACCTTTCTTTCGCGTGAAAGCTCGGCTCGGTCATTAACCGACAGTTTGTCAGATCCAAATTTGTATCAAGTTAGTTAGTTAGCGAGTGTCGATGAACGCATGTGGTGTGGTGGTGTATGCATTAGATGAAGAAGGAGGCGGTGGCGGAGAAAAAGGAATAACCTGCGCAAGTTTGAGAGTGTACGGTTTGCTGCTGCGGTGCGATGACCGCGGCGTCCTTAAAGACCCGCTGCGCAGGGGAGCATTGCACTAGGTCTGACGACCTTCAAACTTGGTCATCCTCTGCGGCTCTCCACGCGATAATATGCATGCTGCTGCTGCTGCTGCCTTCAAGAGTGTAATGATCTCTCCTCGGTCAAAGCTACTTACTGCTATTATTAAACCGACTCCTATCGAATTAAAGCTGAACGTCGGTCGGTCGGTTGATGATGAAGAATAGAAATAGGGTTGAATTGCGGAGGATCAGAAATCAATTGTCGCGCGAGGCAAAACGATCACTTCTTGTAAATGTATTTGATTCGTCGTCGTCGTCGCCTTTACAATAATGGAAGCGCAAGAAGAAGCGCATCGGAATGTGCGTAGGTGATACGAGGAGGTATGGTAATGACAGTTGCCCTGTAGTTTTGCGAATTCTGATGGAATCGATAATATGTATACATCTTTCGTACGTGGATGTAGGAGGGTATCGGTTAGGTAAGATTTCCCACTCACGTCTCTAAAAAAATAAAGTCGTTTTCTCCTATCTTTCTCTACTCTCTCGTGAGGTAAAGGAATAAAGAGAAAAAGGAAGAAAAGAAGGAGAGATGGTCGATTTCTTGACCTAACCAACGCCAAAAAATGTTCTTCGATCGCCGCAGAGGTAGGCAGGCGGCAGCACGTGCAACGACATCAGCGGCAGCAGCAGCCGGCTTAGATTATAGTTGCCTTTCCGTAAAGAGGAGCATTTGATGATTAAAGTATATTTTTCTTCCTTTCTTCCTTTTTCAATACTTCCTGCTGCTCGTCATTTTTTTTTTGTTCAACCTCGCGGGTAGTTTTAAATAGATTTAATTAGCGTGTTCGTCGTAAGGTCATGCAAAAGGATGGCGTCAGCCGTTTGATGATAGGAGAGAGGGAGTCGCACGTGTTTTGCCTTGATGGTGATGATGATGGTGGTGGTGGTAGTAGTAGTACTATCCGACGCCTGCGTCGCGATCCTCCCACCTCCTCCCTCTCTCTCGTTTTCTCTCTTACTTACTCTTTGTCACCATCACAGCCTCCTCCTCGAACAATTGTAATTGATAACTCCGCCCCACCCAAGTCAAGGAGCGATTCATTTGAAGGCAAATTGCGATCAGGAAAAGCGTTTTTCCTAATCGCGAAGCAGCATGTGTCAAGTTCAATTGTATGTTGACCTATATATATGTATATAATTTCGTTGTTCTTTTCTCTCCCTGACTTTTGCAACTTTTCCTCCGCCGCCGCCGCCACCTTTCTTGTATGATGAATGAAGATGCTTCACTATTATCATAAACATTACTTTCGATGGTGGCAGGAATTGAGTCAAATAATGTTGCTATCTCTCTCTCTCTCTCAAACTACTTTATATTCTTATCTATTTTTGTTGTATCGATGTGGAGACCTAGTTGGATTTAGATCAGAGTGAAATCTGGGTCCTTCTTCCTCCACCTCCTCCTCCTCCTACGCTAACTCATCTCTTTTCCTTTCTGCAATTTCGTGCTCTTATTCTTGTATCTTCGCTGTGATCGGATCACTATAATATGCTTTCTTCTACTACTGCTACTACTGATTTTCAATCGTAACGAATCGAATGATCCTAATTGTTATTTTAATTTATAGTACGTGACTCTCCTACTCTCTTTCTCCTTCGTCTTTTTCCATGGCATGTGTGTGTGTGAATGCGTACGGATTTGTGAGCAGAGTGGAGTAGAGTAGAGTAAAGTAAAGTAGACCTCATTTCATAACGCCTCTCGCCCTAGAAACGGAAAAATAACATTTGTACATTGAGTAAACTGAAACTCAAGAACGGAGATAGACAGAGAGAGAGAGAGAGTGCGAACGTAATTAGAAATAGATTGTTGTTTACTCTTTTTCTCTCGTACTCATGATCATCATAGTAAACAGCAGCTGATTGATTCCTCATAAATTGATACACTTCAACAGCTTCTTCGAATTATGTTTGTCGCTATTGCAGCTCCTTCATTCATCGCTCGTCTGCAGGAAATACTAACGTTAATATACTTTTAATGATAATTTAAATGTTTCTGCTTCTTTCATCTTCTGTTGATTTTTAATAATTTTTGTTGTTCCTTTTTTTTGTTGCAGGCTGCCGGTGGTGAGTGACTGCTCGACCGCTCAGACGGCACGGGTAAGTTCCAACCTGCACTCCACGAGCAGTATGGCCGTGAGCCGTGTGCCGAGCCCCCCGCCGCAGGAAGTTAATACCCCAGTCGCAGAGAATTGGTGTTACACTCAGGTAAACAGAGAATATCTCTCTCATATAAAAGATATTTATTGCAAGCGAATGCATGCAACAACCCTTTACCTTCCTCCTACCTACCGTCCTCCAAAAATGCGCACTCTCTCTCTCTCTCTCGATTCTCGCGCATGTATGCATGCTCTCTCTCTCTTCTTCCTCTTATTGCATAACGACGACGACGACAGCTGTTTCAGACGGTATACATGACAACCGTTTCATATACATGGGGTCTAACAAAAATTAGCTTAGTTGGCTGGAAAAACATGAAACAAAATTATATTTTAATATTTTTAATTTTCATCCTTTTGTAATTTCTCAACATAATTTCCATTTATTTTAATACATTTCTTAAGTCGGTGAAAGGTGGCTCCTTTCAAAACATTCCTCGAAATCGGCTTTTTGGAGCTTTTCCAATTTGATGCCAATTGAGCGCAAGAAAGTTGCATTATCGTGGTGCAAAAAGTACCGATGAAGTTCCCCTTTTCTCTGGTTTCCCAACAAACTTTTGAAAGGATTTCGGATTTCTTCGTGTTGCCCTAGTGATGACTTAATATTTTCGATACAGCCATTACAGGCATTAAAGCCCAGTTCATCACCTACCTACCATTTGCTGTGTTATTCTTGGATCTTCCGGCAATTTTTGACCCCACCTGCAACAAAAGCAACTAGCAAGTTTAGCAATAAGATGAGAGGTATTATCATAAAAGTCATCTTATCTATAGTATAATAATATGTTTTCTTATTCTTAATTTAACATTTAACGGATGGATCGAAATACCGCGCTCGTTTTTAACTGGGTGACACCTTGAAGCGTTGTAGTCGTAAACACTCGCACACATACACACACATCGCGCTTGGATCTTTTCTTCTTTTCCCTGTATATACGTATTTATGTAATATATGTCCGTATAGAATGGTCGTGTATGTATGTGTACACTAGAGTGGCGAAATTTTCTCCAGAGAGAGCAAAAAAAAAAGAAGTTGGAAAAGATAAACGCCGGGCGTTGTGACGCAATTTGCGGTTGAGCAAACTCGGATAAATATTTGTGCCCTCCATGTGTGTGTGTGTGTATGAATCGATTGGAAACTTTTTGAAGTTCCGAAAGTGAAACTAAAAATAAAATTCATTGTGCGTATGTATGTATATATATAT
>NW_017095995.1:7330-43394 GCF_001412225.1 Nicrophorus vespilloides
TTTTTTCTTTTTCGTATTTCTCATTCGATTCGAATATGCAAATAGAACAATTGATTAGTGTGTTAAGGTCACATTTTGAATTTCAATACGATTGCTTGCTTGCTGGCTTGCTTGCTATACTGCTAAAACAGACGACGACTACGATATCTCGCTTCATATTAACTATTATCATTCCTTTCCTACTACTATTACTATTATTAGTGACATCGCCTCTTGCTTACTATTTTCTTAATTAGGCGATTCTGAACTGACCCAATTGTCCGTGTTGCGCATTCGAGAAATGTATCTTGCAATGTAGAAATTACTTTACATATTCGCAATTTCAAAAAGGTTAATGTAGGCAGAACATGCGCACGTCCACGAGGATGTAAGACGTCTAGCTCGTCCTTCGATATTTTAATCACCATCCTTCATCGCATCTGCAAATGTAATACATTTAAAAAAACAAACAAAAATCGCAATCTGCACTTCATAGATTATTAAATTACACAAAGTTTCTAATTACAAACTTACGACATCCTGATTTTATGCCGACAATGGCAATCCGGTAAACACATGTGCTGGATTGGTTGCGTCCGAGCGCGCCTTCGAAACTTTCAAATAAAACTTTTCAAAATGTGTCAGAGGGTAGATTACTTCTCGGGCGAAATAAAATTAGAAAGAGTGAAGAAAAGAAGCGAAAGAAGAGCTCAACTCACGTGCAGTCAGATGTAAAGTAGATGGAGATAAATACGGACGAATACGGAAACGGATCCTCTCCACTCGTGCGTCTTTTGTTCTTGACTAGAGAATTCCCTCCGTACAAATGCGTACACCGAGGTGTCTCCTCTGTGGACGTATGCAAATTTCCCCAATTTCAGTCTGGATGACAACAACAACGACGATGATGATGATGAAGATGATGTAAAAAATAATCGGTTGGTAGCACTTTCGATTTCCCAATTTTTTTTGTTTTTCTTTTGTTAATTATACTCACCCGTTGTCAACGTTATTGTTTGCGTCGGTTGTTGTTATCGTTGTTGTTACGTCAGTCTGAAGAGAGAGATGTATCGCATTTTGGCGAAGATGCTGCGGGTTCTTCTCTTCCCTCGACGCGGAGGTTGCTGCTACGCAGTCGATTGTGCCCGGATCAACCCCGCCGCCGCCGCCGCCGCCACCACCTTCCGTTCCGTACCTATCATTTTTTCTCTCCTCTCATCACATTTGCTTCTTTTTTTATATATTAATTAATACATTATTTTCTTATTCTTTTCAGGTTAAAGTAGTCAAGTTCAGTTATATGTGGACCATAAACAACTTCAGTTTTTGCCGGGAAGAGATGGGAGAGGTGCTAAAATCTTCGACGTTCTCCGCTGGCGCCAATGACAAACTCAAATGGTACGTGTTACAAAAACAAACAAAAAACATATTGCACGCGCGCATGTAACTACTTCAATCGTCATTAGTGTAAAATGCTGTTGTGTTGTTGCCTTGGTGATATGTGCATTAACGTTCGCCTTAACGTACAGATAGGCCAAATAAATGTACACGTGATAATGAAATTATCTGCACAGACACATTTTTGTAGGCACGCGGGCGAATCAATTCCTGCTGACATTCGAATTACGCAACTCCTCTGCATATCGAAAAATTCAATAACTTTGCACGTTTCTTCTTCCATCTGCAAAGTGTAGAGCAAGTAGAGGTTGTTGCTTTTTTTTTTTGTAAGAGAGGAGTCTCTCAATTTTCTCGAGTGTGGGTAGCAGCAGCTACATTATATCTGGTGGGTGTTCGCATTCAGGTCACTAGACTGCGTGTTGTGTACTCTTCGATTGTATCATCTGCGTCTACTCTGGCTGGCTTCACTCTGTCCCACATATTTACGGGCCATCTAATATTCGATAGGTTTAATGAGGCAATCCTTTTATTACTACGATTGCAGTAAATGTTTTAAAAATTGCTAATAATTCGTTCCCAATATTTTTTGGATATTTAATTTTCGCTTTCACTTTCACCCGTAAGCATGCACGCACGCACATTTAGCAACCTTATTCTTGGTGTATGTAATAATAATAATAATGTACGTTATAAGATTTCGTGCATAAATCGCGAATTTCTATCTGCATCTCTTCGACTTCGATGCTCGCGCACCTTTGTTCTGTTTTTTTTTTAAACTTATGTTCCTTTCGGCCAGATCTGCCCCACAAAAAATGAAGTTATGAATATTCGCGCGACGCGAAACTTTCTACAAGACCAAGACTTACATGTATATATATATCTATATATACAGTTTCGTATTTGTACAGTCCATTTCGCACCTCTCTGTCGAAATATAGGCTATGCGGAGGAATGGTAATTCTCTCTTTCTCACACGCTGCGATTGATCAATTCACTAATTTAGAATACGTAACGTATAGGAGAAAAGAGTTGTAGTAGTCGATGGACGTATTGCTTCGTCGTGTATTTCGTTTGCATGCTATGAATTGATTGAATTATCTAAATCTTTTCCATCAAGCTTATTACGTGAAATGAGCCGAATGCACACACACACACACAGTCGACAATGGGCAATAATTGATTGTATTCCTTTAGGCCTTAGCTTTATCGATTAGAATCGTTCGTTCAGTAAAGTATGTGTGTGTGTATGTAGTATTTTTACTTTAAACGAGTGTTCGTCTCTTTTTCTATCTATCTCAGTCGGACCAAGCAACCTTGGTTGGTTCTGAAGGTTGCGCCCAACAAATAATTTAATATTCATTAATAATACAAGCTAAGCAGAACAACAAACAACAGCAGCGACAAAAAAATAATGAAATGATGTGTACTTGTATACATAGTATACACATGGTGCCCTTGTTCGAGTCTCTGGTTTTGTCTGGAATCTGTCTTCCGAAAACTTTCGCAAAAGTATTATTTATGTAACATCAGCAGCAGCAGCAGCAACAGCACCAGCAATATAAAAGTATTTACCTTGAGCGGTAAAACGTTTATAGTACTATAGTAATAATGACCTTTTTCACTAAGAACGAACCAGTCGAGAGTGGCGCTTATATGACGACGACGACAACAACAACAACAAAGAGACAAGGCTCAATGGAAACTGGATCTCTCTCTCTGTTTATCACTTCTTAAATTATGTCTGTCTTGTTCATCAGAGATATCGTACATATTCTTCAGAGTAGTATTGATCGTTAATAATAATAGTGAAAAGTTGATTTATTTAAATTGCAAGTCGCCTTGGCATTATCCATTTATCTATCTTGCTTCCGTTTTGATGGAATGTATGTTCGTTCATTCTCAGTTTGCCACTGTTAATATTTGTTTTTAATGTGTTTCAGGTGTTTGCGGGTGAATCCAAAAGGACTGGACGAGGAGAGTAAGGACTATTTATCGTTGTACTTGTTGTTGGTGTCGTGTAATAAGAGTGAGGTGCGCGCAAAGTTCAAATTTAGTATATTAAACGCGAAACGCGAAGAAACAAAGGCGATGGAGAGCCAGAGGGCCTATCGGTTCGTGCAGGGCAAGGACTGGGGTTTCAAGAAGTTCATTCGAAGAGATTTCCTTCTGGACGAGGCCAACGGTCTTCTGCCGGACGACAAGCTTACCATTTTTTGTGAAGTAAGTAAATACCATCATCAATTTACACATACGTATTTGACCTCAGACGAGATCATCATCATCATTACAATATTACATAAGCATCATCGCATCGTCGTCAACTCGGTGAGACGGACTCCCCAGACATTTGCTTTGCCTTTGCTCCCTTTGCATTAGCATTGACGAAATAATTGCGGCAAAATCATTGACCGTGAGGGCTGTCTCGAATACACATCATCAACATGTCGTGTATTTCGAATTCCATCTCTACACCTTGATGGAAATAGTAGAATGATCAGAAAAAAAATGTATGTCTACTATCTAATTACATTGTTCACTATCGATGATTGCTTCAAGTCTTGACCAAATTGTAAAACACTGTTAAAAATAATAAATAAATCGGCGCACATAACGGTTATATGCACGTTCGGAGAGCGAATTATTTCGATCAATTATCGAGTAATCAATTTAGCGGAGTTGAGAGAGAAACGAAGTGTCGTCAAACGCTACTAAATTTTTTTTAAACGTTTTTTTCTTATAATTTGCAGGTGAGCGTTGTGGCAGACAGTGTGAATATTTCGGGTCAGTCGAACACGGTGCAGTTCAAGGTGCCCGAGTGTCGATTGTCCGACGATCTGGGACTGCTCTTCGAAAACCAAAAATTTAGTGATGTTACGCTATCGGTATCTGGTAGGGAATTCCAAGCACACAAGTCAATTTTAGCAGGTAAACTTTTAATACTCATCATACATCATCGTCATCATGACGATAGATAATGATAATGATGTTGATCAGAATCTTAATACTTATATTCTTCATTTCGCACACAGCAAGAAGTCCCGTTTTCCAAGCGATGTTCGAGCACGAGATGGAGGAGCGAAAGCACAATCGGGTGGACATAACTGACGTGGACCACGAGGTGTTGCGGGAAATGCTGCGCTTCATATACACGGGGAAGGCGTCGAATCTGGAGAAGATGGCCGATGATCTTCTCGCGGCTGCGGACAAAGTACGTCGAATAGCATATTATATTTTTAACAGATCGTGCATTCGTCGCCCGGCGCATCCACCACACCTTCTCTGTTTGTTTCCTTTTATTTTTGTTATTTATATTTTCTCTCTTCTTGTTGCAGTACGCATTGGAAAGATTAAAAGTGATGTGCGAGGAGGCGTTATGTACAAATTTATCGATAGAGAACGCTGCTGACATCCTTATCCTGGCAGACCTGCATAGCGCCGATCAACTCAAGGCTCAGGCAATCGATTTCATAAATACGTAAGTGTTTGATTTTTCAATCAAAAAAACAAACAAACAAACTCACATTCGTATTATTTTGCAGACACGCGACGGATGTGATGGATACGCCCGGTTGGAAGTCCATGATTCAGACGCACCCGCACCTCATCGCCGAAGCGTTTCGTGCTCTCGCAACACAACAAATCCCGCCAATCGGACCACCACGTAAGCGAGTGAAACAGAGCTGAAGCCCGTAGCTACTGCATATAGCATAAACAGCAGCAGCAGCAGCAGCAACGACAGCGACAACAGCAAACAAACAGACGGAACAGACATTATAAACAATCTTACAAACAAACAAACAAACAAAAAAAAACATAAACCAAAAGAAACCAACAAACATCATCAATCAATCAAACAAACAGTCAACAAAATATACAATACAACATACTACTACTACTACTATTATTAGTACAACAGACGGACAGCGTAATAGAAGCAACGTGTTTTCCTTGCATCTTCTTGCACAGTTCTTGTATGGACGGGATCACAACTCCCCTCGATTCCGCGGTGGCAGACGACGAAGAAGAAACCGATGATGACGATGATCATCGGATAGCACCAGCAGCAGCAGCAGCAAGTGCGTTTACTTTGATCGCGGTCCGAAATAACCCGATGAGATGAGACCTAACGCATTTGGAGGAAAAAGAAAGAGAATGAAATGGAAAGCGAAAAAGAAAACAAAATAATAATAATAATGATAAAATTAAAATAGTGCCAGAGACTGTGCTTAAATGTGTTCATACCTAGAATGAATGAAAGAGGACATGTGTGCGAATGAAAGAGAAGAGAATTAAAGTTAAAACAAAATAATAATAATTGAAACGAGTAAAAGATAGTGAGAGACAGACACTTGGAAAGAAGTGATTTTATTTTTTAACTTTCCGAGGTTACGTTAGTAATATATATATATTAATTATTACGTTTCATTTATTTTCTTTTGCGTGCGGCTGTGTGTGTGTGTGTGTGTGTGTGTGTGTGAGTGTATTTCGTTATTTGTATAATTAATATCTTGCAGTTTGTGTTTTTGCCGCTGTGCGAGTGAAGAAATACTAGTGACGAAAGTACACACACACAGAGAGAGAGAGAGAGAGAGATGAAGTAAGATGATAATGATGATGCCAACTACTTAACCGATTTTCTAATTTTTTAGAAGAAAAGTAAAAGCAAATATAAACAAATTGAACAACACAAAATAAGAGAGCTGAGATCTCCACTCTATATTCTGCTACATTATCCAAACAAGCCTCCATGTATACCAAAAATTTAAATAAATACTAAACAGTAGCTTACCGCACACACACTCACACACACACACTTGTATATATATATGGATGAAAAGTAATTGAAGTCGTACAGACACACTACTTAAATGTTTTGTTATTTTGTATATATTTATATATATAATGAGATGATGATGATGTTGATGATGATAGATAGGGTGAGAAAGTAATTGTATGTATGCGTGTGAAAGGAGGGATGAAAAGGATAGAAAGAGAGAGAGAGAGAGAGTGAGAGTGCGTGTGTGCATAGAACCAAAACACCGAATCATCTTTTGTTGTTTCTATTCTGTCACCGCCTCCTGCTGTATTTCTAGATTATCCGGGGGTGCGATGCATACCTTTATAACATAAATAAGAAGATGAAGAGATGAATGAGTTCCAAAGAGGAGGGAAGGGAAGAAGTAATTGAAATTGTGTATAGATGTATTTTTTAAGTAACGATTTGTATAAATAAAACAAAAAAAAAAAGAAACCAGAGGAAGAATGAAGAAAAAAGAAAAAATATTACATGCAAAAGTGCAAGAAAAATCTTTTGATAAGGCGATTGATTTAATTGATTGATTATTATTATTATTGTTTGTATTATTTTTGTTTTATATATAGAAACGAACGCGCGATCATTGAATGAAACACGTTTTCCAACGAAAAAACAACAAAAACATGAAATTGTCCTCTCTACCGCTTCTCCTTTTATCATAATCTAACCACACACACACACATTTTGTTGTCATCAATTGTTTCGTTTGCTGTTGCTATGTAATGATGATTCTGTGTTTCTAAATCTTTTGTCTTCTGGACAAGCAAACAAACCAACACGAAGTATTGTGCATATATATGTGTATGTATATATATTTAATGATTATTACGAGAGAGGGAGAGAGAGAGGGAGTTTGTATGTTGTGTATGTAAGTATGTATGTATGTGTGTGTAATTATTGTTTTAATATTATTATTTTTTTTTTGTTCGTTTTGTTTGTGTTTGTGTTTTTTTTTTGTTTGTTGTTTATTTGTGAGAAAGAGAGCGAGAGAGCGAGAAAGAAGGAGGAGGAGGAGGAGAAGAAGAAGATGAAAACTCACTGTCCCACTCAAACAAAGTTTAAAGATAACAGAATTGTGATATAAACGACCACAGCTTGTTCCTATCGAGGGACTTTACATCCTCTACTATATTGTTTAAGTTTAGCTTATTAATTATAATTGTAATTACTAATAATGATCTCTCTGAATAAGCTAAGGTCAATGTTTTACATTTATTATTATTATTATTTTTTAAATTCAATGTTTAGAACTACTTACTTACTATTTCTTTTTATTTTGTTTTTGATTTATTTCCGAAAAATCCCCAGACCCAGAAAACCAACCCTTATCCTCGACCCCATCCCCTCCCCTCCATCATCATCAACAACAACAAAGCTTATCTATCCACACCCTCACCACCACGTACACACACACACACACTTACAAAAATAATTGAATCGAAATCAAAATGCCTTCGTTTTTCTGTTATTCTCTTTCCTTGTTTTTCATTTACATTCATATATATATATATAAACTTCCTGCGTGAATTTCTAATTTAATTAATTTCCGGTTGTGTAAACAAAGTGAAACAAGAAGAAAATGAGTGTTTCTACACCTACGCGATTCCTCCTTTCAAACTGTTGTTCTTTTAAAAGAGACGCGATGTACTCTTCCACCACCATTTCTTCGTCATATTTTTCTTTAAATTCAACTATTTTCTTTTTCCTGTATTCGCGGCGGGGTTGTCGGTCGTCTTTTTGTTTGTTTTTTTTTTTCTTCTTTTCTTCATTATTTGTACTTGTAAGTGTTAGTTCATTATAAGTATTATTAAAGACATATCTGTTGACCTTTTAATATTCCTTGATTCGATACGACATCGGTTTAAATTGTTTGTTTATATATATATAAGCGAAATGTTATCATCAATGTCTTCTTCGGATGGGTGTGGCTAAGCAGTTACGCAACGCGCGTCTCTCTCTTGAATCCTGCATTACAACATGCTAAATATGATATTGCTACGTGCATTCAGATCTTGACCAAACACAAGTTTACGTTGATTCAAAGCAGGCATGCTGGTCGTAGTAACATGGTCATGGGTTTCCCCACTTATAAAATCAATTTGATTACATATCATGGTGCGCATGAAGTTGCCTATATCGTCACACTCGAACATCCGTTTCCTGCACTGATAAGTATTATTATGATTTTTCAATTACAAATTGAATATTGAAAGTAAGTTAGATAAGTAATTAAGTTGTTGTAATTAAATTGTAAAAGGAGGAGGTAGTAGTATTTCGAAAATGAGCGGCAAAATGCGACGGAAAGATGGCGCCTCGTTCAGAAGTGGTGCGCGTCAGGTCACGACGCATCGTCGGCCGGCAGCAGCCAGCAGCAGCAGCGCCATATTGACAAATAGGCGGTTGCTGTCGTACTCTATATAGAATAGTGTAGTTTCAATAGAAACCGGAATACTACTACGCATACGTTCGCAGAGAGACGTTCGCGGTTGTCGTGTGACGAGGGAGAGAGAGAAAGAGAGAGTGGAGGAAAAGAGATAGAGCGATCGAGGAAGGAGGAAGAACTGTATGTTTTGTCCATCTGTCTGTGCGTGCATGAGTGTTTGTGTGCGTGCGATCGTAGAGGACTCAGAAAAGTGTGGACGAAGAAGTAGATAGAAGAAAAGTGGTGTCCGCCGCGGCTATCGCGACCTCACCTTACTACTACTACTACTACCACTACTTTGCAACCAATCAAATCGACGACGAACTGTCGAACTGGTCTGTCAAATCAGAGCGTTGTTGAATTACGTTTTCCACCATCCTGGAAGCAACACCACAGATATATTGTTGCGTGCTGCTGACCGAAACAGAAAAATAAATAAATATTAATATACATATTTACACGCACACGCACAGCCAACAAACAACATTCGTTTGTATCGAAAGACGACACACTCACACACACGTACGAGAACGTCAAATAATACGTATACACATAGAAGAGACTGGTGCGCTCGCGCGCTCTTACACACACACATACACTCACATATATATATATAGTGTAGAGGTGTGTGTATTGTGAGTGTATGCAAAAGTCGTCCCCTCCTTGGTGTGTGTGTGTGTGTGTGCGTGAATAAGGAAAATGATCTAATAAGCGCTGAAGTCTTCTTTCCTTCCCTCTAATCCTGTTTGACTCTGGTGTTTCGAATGTGCATTGGATTGGCTTCGCTCGTACACCGCACACCGCTGCAATCGAAAAAGACGCACACACAACGGCGAGTGTTGTGTAGCGCTTCTTCTTCTTCTTCTACTCCTCCTCCACTGCCGCCGCCGCCGCCGCCACCTCTTTATCCTTCCTCCTCTGTCACCCAGTCGTCGTCGTCGTCGTTCTCGTCCTCGTCGTCGACATATTCGTACAGCAGTAGCAGCAGCAGCAGCAGTCGTTCGTTTCATTTATCGTCGTCGTAGTCGTCGTTTTCGGTGAATCCGCTTAACGTAATGGGATTAAGTGCGGCGCAAACGGAGCCACTGTAAAGGAGAGAGAATGTTACTGTTCAAAACTGAACTGCACCACACCCAAGTGACAACCGGAGTGCACTGCGATCCTCGTCGCCACCAATAACCCCAAATCAAGCGCAGCAGCCGATCACCTTCATCATTATCATCATCATTAACATCGTATCGTATTCGCAATACAAGTTATTCACATCATTACAAAATCATCGTCATTGTCGAGATTTGCTATTATTGTCCGTCGATCCGCCGCTCTGTTGTTGTTCGTCCGGCGCAAGCAAGCGCTGCTGCTCTGAGGACGAGAAGCAGGAGCAGTAGTAGTAGGAGGAAGAGGACACGTATCAATCGTATCCCAGTTTTGTGGCAGCAGAGAGGAAAAGAAAAGTAAAAGCAAATCCGATCAAATTGGATTCTCCTCTCCACTCCGGTACGTGAAAACAGGTGCACCTAACCCTACTAAAGAGAAGCGACTCAGCCGCCGATCGTCGTCGCATCAGCAATCGCGATCGACATCATCATCATCATTATTGTCATCATTCCTCCTACCTTTGACTCTGGAGACCGCGTGGATGCGAGCGACGTCGAGCCCCAAGTCCATCCACCAAAAGTATGACCATGTCCTGTTGCCAATCAGATGAAGTTAGGGAACAGAAGCGCATCAACCAGGAGATTGAGAAGCAGCTCAAAAGGGACAAGAGAGATGCCCGGAGGGAACTCAAGCTGCTCCTGCTCGGTAAGCACCATCACCAAAATTATTAATAAACACACACATAATCTTACATAACACAAACCAACAAATAACATAACAAAACACACTTCCCCCTGGCAACTGTCACAATCGCATCCTTGGATTGGTCAACAATCAGTTCACATGTACCACTTGATATTTGAGATTGCAAACAAAACTAAATGCAACGAAACATTGCGCTACTCATGAACTCTCTCTCTCTCTCACCCTCAAACTGCTTGCTCATTGATATCGATAGTATGTGTGTGTGTGTGTTCCATAAGGAATAATGAAATTCACGTTTCAATTGATTTTATGGGAACTATGGGATGTGTTCGATGTGCAAGTAAACTGATTTCAAGGGAAATATCATACATTTTGTTTGACCTTTAACTATCATCTTGGTTTTAACCTAAATTCGTTATCTGTTTATAATGGTGGATTTATAATATAATATTGACAGAAAACTCATCCTATCTATGCGTCAATAACATATTTTTGCCTTTCAGATAACCAAGATATGTGTGTGTGTGTGTGTATGTATGCGTGTAAATTACATAAAAATCTACAAGTTTATATTTATTTGTAATGACTGCTTTCATTTGTGTGTATAAATATTTCAATAGTGTTAAACTGATAACATTCAATGTTTATGTTAATTATAACAAAAATTGTTACACAAATGCCATATATATATACTAATATATAGTACATGAATCACATATATATATATATAAACTTAACTAAATAATCAGTTGTGACACATGACACATTGAATGATATCCCTTTTAGAGTATGTGTTTTGACCAGTAATGAATTGCACCTTGAATTTGAATTTAAATACAAAATAATACTTCTCTGCTCCTCAGTCTTTTTGCATGGCTTCTCCATGTCTCCAAATATCTTTCAAATCCAATTAGCTCCCTTACATAATTCCATTTATCCTTTTAAATCCTGCACAAGGTTCATGATTCGATTAACTTTGATGCTCCACCAATATTTATGTATGTATAATGGTGATAATATTAATATTGAAAATAATAATAAATATCCCAAATGGGAGGAGAAGGGTAGTCTATGTAATTGAAAGTTGCATGTCTCAAAACATAATTCAAAAAAGAAAAAAGGGTGAGTAGGGTGAGGGGGTCGTGACTCATGACATATCATGCGATCACTTAGATTTCCCCAGTTCACTGTTATTTTATTTAATATAAATAATCAACTATTAAGCAATCATTGCAAGAAGAAGTAATGGGTATAGATGTAATAGTAGGCTATTTTCATGATATTTAATAATTGTGGGTGTAGTGCCAATTTGATTTAGCGATAAAAAAAAAACGAGTCGTCGACGGTTGCTGCTGCCACGTTTGATTTCGGTTATCTTTCTCGCCTACGAGCAAATACATGTGTATTTGTAGCCTTTCGCTAGACTGCGACGATAACTGCGTTCAACTGTGCTATGGTCTAGCTCAGTGTTTCTCCAACTTTTTGGTCCGCGACTTACAAACATTTAAAGGATGTGTAGAAAAACATACTGTTCCGTCTGTCATCAATTTGTCCGTGACCCCAACCCCCCCTTTTAAGACTATTTCACATTCCAAGTCTGTTTGGTATCCTGTTACTGCTGCTGTGTATTATAGTTACCTAGGAGATGATGTTAATAATTATCGTTTCCATGGCATTGAGTGTATTTTCATTTCGAGCAATTTTGCAGCAATCTATGAACGTATGTGTGTGTGTGCAGGATTTTTCGTCGTTCCCTGTAAATTGGTTGGTGGTGACCGCGGATTCGATAAGCTTTATCTTTACTATACGTCGTCGTTATCAATAAACAATTCATTATTATCCACGATTTCATATGAATATCTTTTTCAATCTAAATAATATATTATTACTCTACTACTTTATTTGAGGTATTAATACTAATTATGCATTATGTTTGTATGTTAAAAGGAACTGGAGAGTCGGGAAAATCGACGTTTATCAAGCAGATGCGAATCATCCATGGCGCTGGTTACTCAGACGAAGATAAGCGGGGCTTCATAAAGCTGGTCTATCAGAATATATTCATGGCAATGCAGAGCATGATACGGGCGATGGATCTGCTCAAGATCAAGTACGCTGAAACGAGCAACATTGTAAGTAATAGTAGTAGTAGTAGTATAGCGGCGGTCGGAAACCTGGGGCGCGGCGACCCTCCTTTGCTCAGTCAATGTCCATTGGATATGATTTGTGTGTGCGTGTTCGATTGCAGGAGAAAGCCGAACTGATCCGAGGCATCGACTTTGAGTCGGTGACGACGTTCGAAACCCCGTACGTGGATGCCATCCAGGACCTGTGGAACGATTCCGGTATACAGGAATGCTACGACAGAAGAAGGGAATATCAACTCACCGATTCTGCAAAATAGTAAGGAAAATAGAAGCGTTTTCACTTTGCCTTTACTTTACGAGAGATGAATTTCATTTCTGATATGTGTGTGTGTGTGTCTGGTTGCAGCTATCTTTCGGATCTTGACAGAATACGGGCCGGCGACTATTTACCAACGGAACAGGACATCCTGCGAGCACGAGCACCCACGACGGGTATCATAGAATATCCCTTCGACCTGGACTCTATCATATTTAGGTAACCCATCGCCCATCACTAGCAAAATGAATATGTTATTACAACCATCGGGTTCTTTCTTGTTCGTGCAGGATGGTAGACGTCGGCGGACAAAGATCGGAAAGAAGAAAGTGGATCCATTGCTTCGAGAATGTCACCAGCATCATCTTTCTCGTCGCCCTGAGCGAGTACGACCAAATCTTGTTCGAATCCGAGAATGAGGTGCGTGCGTTACTTTCAAATCATGATCGATTTCATCATTATCATCACCATCATCGTCATCATCATCATATTCATCTGACTGATTTGTGCCGTTTTCATTTCAGAACCGCATGGAGGAATCCAAAGCATTGTTTAAAACTATCATCACGTATCCATGGTTCCAACATTCGTCCGTGATTTTATTTTTAAACAAGAAAGACTTGCTCGAGGAGAAGATCATGTATTCGCATCTCGTCGACTATTTCCCGGAGTACGACGGTGAGTCTCTTCTCATATTTTCATATGTTCCACATATTGTTACACTTTTGTCTCATCAACAACATTATAATAATAATTAACAATGTTTACTGATGATGATGATGTAAAAAGGACCGAAGCAGAATAACGTGCTGGCCCAAGAGTACATCTGTAAGGTGTACCTTCGAGAGAATCCGGACCCGGAGAGGAGCTGCTACTCTCATTTCACGACCGCCACAGGTTCTGAATACCAACCAAACAGTCGATTATGATCGAGCAGTAGTTGATCATCATCCTTTAACGCTAGAATACTTAACGCTCATTGAATAGTTGCTCAGCAGTTCATTTTCAGATGGACTTTCCCATTATTGCTGTCTCTCTCTTGTATTACTTTGTATTCGTTCGTTCCATCCTTGTTTGTATTTGGCTAGAGTCGTGTAAAAAACGGACACCGTTTCTGTTTTTTTTTTTTGATTATTGTAGGACCTCAGAGAGACGCGATCGCCGCTAGGGAATTCATCCTCAGGATGTTTGTAGACTTAAACCCCGACAGTGAAAAAATCATATACTCACACTTCACATGCGCCACAGGTAAATTGCAAATTACATTACACAATATACATCCATCCGTTCAAACATTAAACATACAATGATCATTAGAGAGTTTGTTAGGTGTGGTGGTAGTCAAAAGTTAAAAGTATTTAAATTGGTGCACTTGACCGTAGTTTGCAGCTTTTCGCTTTTTTTTATTTTGTTTGCTTCTTTGTTTGTTTTCCGCACGTTTCAACTTGTTATCTTTTTAATTATTTTAACATGGGTGTTATTTTTGATTTTGCATGTCTTGCATGTCGTCGACTGCTGCTGCTATCACTGCAGATACCGAGAACATTAAGCTCGTGTTCTGCGCCGTCAAGGATACCATCATGCAGACCGCCTTGAAGGAATTCAATTTAGCTTAAGTCGTTATTGTTCTTCAGTTCGGATTTGTACTCTCCGGATTGTACCCTTAGCTTTAGCAACTTTATTTAACTCTTTAATCATTTGGATTCTCCATATACAATTAACATCTCATTTTCGGAATGTATTTCATTCATCTGTTGCTCTGTCTTCTGTCTTCTTCGCTGCATGTTCGTTCATCCACCTACATTTTCTATATGAATCGAGTGTTGAAAGAAATTTAATTTAATCTCTGATCGTTTCTCTTTTCTCTGTGTGTGTGCGTTCGTGTTCGTACGTATGTTTTCCAGATACCGAGAACATAAAGTTCGTTTTCGCCGCCGTCAAAGACACGATACTGCAATCCAACTTGCGTGAATACAACTTGGTGTAGAAGAGGATGACCATCTGGGCACGGCGACGTCGACGACGACGAAGAAAAAGTCTTCCGATGACGACGACGACGATGGTGATGATCATCATCAATATCATCGTCGGCGGCGACGACGGAGCCCAGCACCAGCAGAGCAGCATCAACAAATAATACATTATATATATATACATACATATATATATATACAAATAATAATTCGTGCGAGAGAAAGAATATAACTATATATATATATATATATATATGTGTGTGTGTATATGTATATACACATATTTAAGGAAGGAAGTAAAACAAAGTGTGCGTATATGTATATATATATATAAGCAACCAAGTGTACGTGTCTTTGTGGGTGTGCGTGTGTATGTATGCAAGTATATATATATAGTAACGGAAACAAACAAAAATATTACAAGTAATGTATGCGAGTGTGTGTGTGTGTTGCGATTTTAAAAGTATATATATATACATATATAGATTTTTGAAATAGATGCGCGAGATGAGGGAATAAGAAATATATATGAAATGTGATGTAATTCTACTACAATTGCTACTACTAACTACTATATTACTACGTTTTTACAATGACGATGATGATGATGAGTGGATGATTTTGCTTCCTTCTTTTCTTTTTGTTTTTGTTCTATATTTATGTGTGTGTGTGTGTGTGTGAATATATATATATATATACATATACAAATATAAGAATGATGGTGGGTCGGTGGGTGGTTGTTTTGTTTGTTCGGAGTCACGAGAGGGCGTACCAAAGAGGACATCCGTGTTCGACTTAGGCTGATTGCTTAAATAAGCTCGCGCCACCACTCGCATAATATTTGTATCTATTTAATATTGCATGTATACATACACACACACACACATATATATGTAAATGAAATGTGTGTGTGTGTGTGTGTGAATGGAGTGGAAAAGAAGAGAGGCGCGCCAGTTTTCTTCGCCCAACGTACGTGTACCACCATCATCACCACCAACACCACCACCACGTCAACCCCCCCATAAAAAAGAACGTTTTTCTTTTCCGTGTAATAAAGAGTGTGTGCGCTTAGCTTCAGTGATGACACGTCGTTTCAACTACGCCTCCACAGCATAATCATATTTATATTTATATATATATATATAAAGTGCCATTATTTTCGTTTCGTCCTTTTTGTTTTTGTTTTGGTTAGGTGTTCACGTTCGATATGCGTGCGTGATTGTTGTTTTATAATATTACTGTATTATTATTACTATTATTATTATTATTTACGAGAAACATTGTATAAAGACTATCTCTAATCAATCTATTTATATATATCTACACACACACACATACATACATTTACATATATATAATTAGGTGATTATCGACGATGAGGAAAAAGTACTAACAGTGTTTTGAAGAAGACGAAACGAAGAAGCTAGTGCTACATTATATATATATATATGTATATTTCATATTAATATACTTGAAAAGATAATGATGAGTCGTACTCGTTCGGAATGCGTTGCTCTTCTTCATTTTTCTTCTTTCTTTTGTTTTTGTTTTTTTTTTTCAATTCAATTCTTTTCGATGCCATTTTGTATGTTATATCATAAGTTTCCATGGTAATGAAAATAGCAAAGAGAAATACGCGCGGCTTGCTCCGACTGAAAAAAACGATTATATGTGAAAAGAATAAGAATGATGACGACGATGTATGTGTGTGTGTGTGTGGCGGTAGATGTTTGAGTTAATATATAATTATTGGGCGAAGAAGAAGAAGAAAAAGAAAGGGCGGGCGACTTGCGTGGGGATAATATGTACATGAAAATCATAATCGGAAATATAAATGTATAACTACTACACTACACGAGAATGAGAATATATATATATATATATGTGTGTGCGTGTGTGTGTACATGTATATTGATATACACATATATGTATATATTTGCATACAATATATACATAGTATTGTTATTTATAATAATATTAAATTAATGTAGACTAGAATTTAAGAATGAAAAGCGAAAGGGAAAAGTTGTTCGAAGAAGAAGAAAAAGAAAAAAAATGCAATTGATGAGATGAGATGATGAATTAAGAGATGGAGAGAGAGAGAGAGAGAGTGCTGCGGAAAGTTACGATTTCCTTTTGTTTATCAAATCGTCACTTTGATCTTTCCCTCCTTTTACATACGCATCTTATATAAATATATTTATTAATGTATGTGTGTGTGCGTGTGTGTGTGTATGCATGGATATAGCAAAATAACAAACGCAAAAGATTTTTGTTTTTTCTATTATTATTATTTTGAAACGGAGCGTCGTTTTCCGATTGGGGGAAAAAATAGAAACATGAAATTCTGTTGCGCGACTAAAATTATTTTTTTTTTTTTCAATTTACTGTAATTGCTTTCATATTTTACCGAAGACAATGAGAGAAGGAAGAGAAGAAAAAAGGAAAAAAAAAAGAAGAGAAAATTATTATTTATTTGTTTATTTCTTGTTTATCTTTTATTATTATTATTATTAACTATTATTATTATTATTGATAATTTTATTTCGATTGTTTTTATTTTATCTTCCATTTATTATCGTATATGTCTATATTATATATATGTGTACATTTGTTTTTCTTTTCTCTTTTATTTCCTCTCTTCTGTTTTCTTCTCAGCTCGAGCAGACTCCTCCCACGAGACACGCCCACCATCCAATTACGATCCACCCCTTTCACAACAATTTAATTAAAAATTTATCATACTGTATGCATGTGTGTGTAGACAAGATAATAATCTCGTTTGCATTATTATATGTTGCTTTTGTTGTTGTAATTTGTATGTCTTGCTTAATTCTCTTTAATTTGTTTCACTCTTTCGAAACTCCCCCCTTTCTCACTCTCTCTCTCTGCCTCAAAGATTGGTACGTCGCGTTATGTGTGTGTGCGCGCGTGTAAAGTCTTTCTCAAAATTGTTCATTAGTTTTGCCTGTGCCGAGAGGTGAGAAAAGCAGATAATTATGAAAGCAACGTTTTCTTTTCGCATCGTAAACCATTAACGGCAAAAATAAGTAACAAAACTGGAAAACAGGAAAGAAAAAAAAGAAAGAAAGGAGACGATGATGAAAAGCGACAAGGATGTTTCATTCATAAAGTGTGTATAATATATATATTTAATGATAATATTTAGGAAGGTATGAATTATTTAATAAACTTTTTAAAACATTTAATCACACATTTTCTTTTCTTTCGTGTGACGATGAAACCAACAAGAAGTATGCAGTTATTTGAATTTAGAAGAAAACAGCACATGTTCTCGCTTGCAGCAGTACTGGTTGCATAGTGTTGATCGTTAGGTCGGTAACGTGTTTGCAGATTGCTGTAATGAGAAAACTTTTGAAATAGTTTGCGTGTCATGTGAGTGGGGTTGTCATAGGTTAACATTGGGTTAACATAACCGATCTTGTTCGTACATTCGGCCGGGCCGGTTTCTTATCATTCTATTCTATTTGACTGGAAATTACGAGTATGTCGTCGACGAAGAGTGGCGTGGTGTATCTACTGCTGGCAATTGGAGCGATCGTGGCCACCGCTGATCTCGAGAGCGTCAACGACGACGAACTACTGAATCTTATTAGAACCGAGAAATACGTGGTCGTCCTGTTCAGTGAGTACACGAAACACGAAACGATTCCTGATAATCAATCGGTTTTTGCGTTATTTACAGCTAAAAGGGATTGCGATGCTTGTGACGATTGGGAGAATGAGCTGTTCGGTTTGAGGGAAGATTTGGTCGATTCATTGGGATCATGGGTTGTCAAGGCACCCAACAGCCAGATGACCAGATTGTACAGTCCAAGCAAGGAACCGGTGCTGGTCTTTTTCAGGCATGGAGTGCCTTTGCTGTACGATGGTATACAATCTCAAACAACAGGTTTTTAGATTTGACAGTGTTAATGTTTGAATAGGTCCGATGAACGATGAGTTGATCTTGCACACTTTCACTCAGAATATGGAGCCACTGGTGAAGGAGCTGAACGATGAAACCTTTGAGCATCTCACTCAGGTGGCTACAGGTGCCACAACTGGGGATTGGTTTGTCATGTTGTAAGTTGTACAGTGCGTACAGGGTACGAAAAATGCAATGTATTATATTATAATATGTTCGCGATTGATTGATTGCAGCTATACGAATGATTGCGTGGACTGCCAAAGGTTCCAGGCACAATGGGAGGCGGTCGGTGCTCAATTAAAGTCGCGTTTGAATGTGGCACGAGTGAACAGAGGAAGCAGCGGCGCCGCTACCGCACGTCGTTTCGACGTTTTCCATGTACCCGCGTTCGTTCTGTACGTTGAACTAAATAATTGTGTATTCTTATTCGTTGAAATTTCTTTATTCTTTATTTCGCAGGTTCCGGCAGGGAAAGATGTACAAATATAACATACACAAGTACGATGTGCCGACGTTCGTGTCGTTCGCTCGTGATTGGTACAAGAATGTGAAGGCGGAGCGAGTGCCCCTCCCAAAAACCCCATTGTAAATCGATAATCATTACCACACCCACACACACTAAATTTTGTCTTTGTTTCAGCGATGATTTGACCGCGATGATCGCCGATTATCTGAGAAGCAACCCCTGGCTGTTTATGGTTGGCATGTTCACGTTCGTGGCCGGTCTGATTGTCTCCCTGGTCATGAAATGTAAACAATCCAAGAAGGCTAAGGAAACAAACAAGTCCAAGAAAAAGTAAGACAGGATGAGACCTTTCCTACCTCTCTCCTCTCTCTCTCTCCCACATCCACGTTTCTCCTCTTCTTCTTCCATTTGTCATTTCCCCCCCTTTTTTTATTTTCATACAGAAAGTAGATCACACGAATATATCTGGAAATAAGAAATATAAAAAACTTTCTATTACTAATAAAAATTGAAAAGAAATCAAGATTTCTGCACCATTCTCTCTCATATTCCACATTAATAATAATAAATAAATAAAATAATGAGCAATCTTTATTCCCCAATTGGAATTTGCAAGAGTGAAAAGGAGATGCAGTTGTGTCCATTTGCTAGTTTAATTCACACACACGCACACAGTAATAACAATAGTAACAAATTGGTAATAAATTAAGCCACTTTATTGCAAATTGATTAAGTAAAGAAGTGTTAGACCGTATCGGCCAGTCTGATGCTGAAGACATTATTGGGGTCCTGCAGACTGGCCTTGACGTTGCTCTCAAACTTCGTCTTTATGTCCGAGAATTCCATCATACTCTTCGGTCTGCACGCCAACCAATGACGATCGAATTCATAGAAGAGGTAGCAGTAGAACTGATGGAAAACGCGAACGCTCGGCACCGCTTTGCACGTATTGTAAACGTAAGTCTTTGCGTGACCGTCCCTCAGCAGTTGCCAAGCCATACTAGTCAGATTGATGCCGACGATGGCGAAGGCGTAACCGTGCACCGGGTGCAGACTGTGCGAGAGGACGTGACTCGCTGGTCCGTTGCCGTATTCGCTCGCAAAGAACAGCAGGTTTTCCAATCCGAGAAGCCCCATACCCCTGAAGTCCGTCTTCGGGTCATCGCCTTGGAATCCGATGTCTTGCCACTGCTTCGTGATCCTGCTGGCGAGCATCTCGTCCGGTCGGAGCGCCTCCCACAGCAGCATCAGCTTGCGCTCGTGCTCCACGTTGTCAGGGTCGTACGTCGTTGTCCTCAGGCTCTCGACGTCGGCGAGCAGTTGCCTGTAGCCCCAGATCTGCTGGATGCAGTGTCCGAAGCTCTTCACGAACTGAAAGTGCACCCTCGGATTGATCCTCTTCACCAGAAGCACCGTGCTCACGGCGCCGCTCACTATCTCCCTTCCATTCTGGCCGACGAATCGGTGATTGTCGCTCACGTTGTTCAGATGGGCGATCAGCTGTGCAATCTGCGGGGACCTGGACGCCCCCAGTGATTTCTCGACCGCTCTCACCCTCGGTGCCCCACTCACCGCTCCGTAGCAGATCCTCTGCAGCTCGCACAGACCTGTCGTCTTCCGAAGGAACCACTTGTATATAGGTCTCACATAATACGAGACGAACAACCATATGTACGTGTACATTTCGACCATCGTCACCACAAGCTCACCACCTCTTGCTGACGCTACTGCTGCTACTGAAACGAATGCAATTGGAATGTAATCGATCTAGCAGGCGGATTGATAACCGCACATCCTCCACTCGTCGCCGCAGCACTCGTCGTTTGTCATAAACAGATTTGTTTGTATCCTTCATCCAGTAGGCGGGTCACAACGACGACGACGACGCGATCCTCCATTTAACGGTCCCTTTGAACTACTCTGAAAGCCAACTGCCAACTGCCAACAACCAGTCGTGCACGCACCGTACGTGCGTGTATAGGCAGCAATAGTTGCATCAACATTCAAATTCACACTACGTAACGGAGAAGATTAAATTAAAACTTTGATTTATTGTAAAATTGATATAATAAGAATAAAACAAATAATATATACATACAAAAATATTAAATTAATTAAAATATATATATATATACATACAGTTATTAAAATTTTTAATCGAGCCCCACACTACTAATACTACTACTATTACTTGAGACGTACAATCATGCTCGTTATCCTTGCGAGGAGCGGTTCGAAGATGTCGACGTCCAGATCGTTCCAGTTTCGTTTCAGCGTCGCTTCGACCAATTTGAAATCGGAGACGCCCGGTTCGTAACTGTCGACGCGCATCGTGAACACGAACATCGCCTTCCCCACGACCGGACTGAACTCATCGCACAGGCTGTGGAATGCTTGCGCCGCGACGCCAGGCACCCTCTCCAATCCTCTGACCACCATCACCGATCTCTCCTCCAGCTCCCTCCTGTACCTCTCGATGATCAGACCGTAATCTTTGTTCACCTCTATGCTCTGCAGTTCGCTCATCGGCAGATCGATTGCCTCCGTCCTCGATCCAGTCAGATTGCAACTCGCATAATTCGAGACCGTCGCAATCAACTCGTCGACAGCCGATTCGGTCAACTCACTGTACAGGAATAGAATAACGGATGGTTTTTCGAACTGCCTGCATTCATCTATTCCCACCCTCAAGTTGTCCAGTATCTCCCTGTTCTCGGTCAGCACCTCTTTGCATTTAGTTGCATCATGATTGAAGGATGTTAGGGAACTGCTGATGGCACCCGCAAAAATAAAACCAGCAATTATCCAATACCAACTGAAGCAGTTCCTCCTCTTAGGCTCACTCTCTGACTTGTCCCAACGAACGCACTCCAACACATCCATTGAATTGTCTTCATTTTCATACTCGGTGTGCTCTTCTTCCATCTCCTCTTCCTCCTCCTCAACCTCTGCCATCTCCTCATCTTCCTCAACCTGCCGCTGCTGCTGCTGCACCTCTTCTATCTCAAAGGGTCGTTGGCGCGGTGAATATCTATGAATGCTGTTCCTGCCACTCACCAGATTTGCCTGAAATCAAAACCAACCCAAACTATGAATTATATGTGCATCCATGATGATGAAACTCTTACCATCGTTCAAGACTTTTGACGACACGACGCTGCTTATCAATAAAACCGTTTTATTTGTACCTATTTGTACAATTAAAGGGAACTTCACAAATTTCGCCTTCACCTTCGCCAGGTATATAGCATGTTTTTTTTCTATCTCATGTTACTTTGACAGTTCGCGTTAGGCCACCGTGCTTGCTCGTTCCCATATAGGGTTGCATACGCTTGTCACTGACATTGATCAATTTTTGTTTTTGTTGTAATTTACTAATTATCTATTTTCTCTGTTTTAGCGGTTTCGAAAGATTTGTTTACCACCAATCAACGGCGAAAGGGTCACACGACCCATGAAACGCAAGAGTTACAACAATAACAACAACAACATCAACAGTAGCGGTAGCAAGCAATGATAATAATATAATTTAATTTGCTGAACCGCGTGACGTGATGTATAAATCCGTGCACGAGATGGCAAATTCCTGGAAAAAATTGCATCATCGGATATTTCTAACGTTGCACGGATGCTTTTGACGATGGTTGCAGAAGGGGTGAAGGGGGGGGGGTTNNNGGGGGGGTTGTTTGGTTGCCGTGGCGAAGAAAGAGGAGGAGGAGGCAACAACCAGCAACAACAACAACGCCATCGTCAACAATATCGTAACCATCATTATCGAAGGGGGCTTGCGCATGACGTATACTCGCTGGTGTGAAGGTGGGTGGAAGGGAAAAAGGCAGGAAGAGAACAGAAATGTAAGCAATTCAATTCAAAGGTAAGACGCACACACACACGCGCATAGAAACGCCTGCGCGCACAAGCCTTCTTAGATTTACATATAATATTATTGTTTGTGATTGCTGTCAGGGTGACGGAACGGAGGAGGAACAGCTGTCAGTATAACGGTGAGAAGAGAAAGAAGGATCAACCAACCAACCAACCAACCTTTTCCCCATAATACCAGGAAACGCTCACGCTGAGGTGGTGCATATACAAAAGGGTCCAACAACGAGAGCTACATGCAGGTTAGTTTCATCTTTCCATCATCTGTTTCTTTTGTTTGTTATCATTTTGCAAACGTTATCGTCGTCAACATAATCATCGTCATCGGTTTTGTTTTTGTTGCTACAACAATTGCACAACATGATCCTTATCGGCTTGACGACGACGACGATGATGATGATAACGCGATTAACGTAACTATACAACAACAATAAGAAACACGTTGTCGCTTTTGTTTTCGCGAACCAAAATTGGAGCACCCACCAGCACCACGATATTTGTCCGGTCTGTGCTGACATTGGATACTGCATAACGTCGTTGCTAAAGTACGTCTATCTGTGTTACTAGGACGATAAACAATACGTAGAACATATTGTACCTGCATCTTGCACGTTGCTAGGCAATTCTCGTAATGACGTTTCCGTGTAGATAACAACAAGAAAAGCAACAGGTAAAGAAGTATTAAAATGTAATTAGTAACAACAGCAGCAGCAGCAGCAGCAGCAATAATTACATCTTTAATCCGAGTCGCATTTTCTCGAACGATTTAATTAATATGCATGCGCTTTACTTTTTCTTTTCTTTTTTTTGAACTTTTTCTCGATTTGAAAAACTTGTCTTTTATCGCGCAAATTGATAACGCCAATTCGTATCGCATCTTCGCGATTGCGTGTCGTCTCGTTCAGAGGTAAATTATCGATGGTGGGAAAGAGAGAGCCTTGGACGACATATACGAAAGACACAAATTATATTGTACGGAATACAAAATATTTTTCTTTTCAATTTATCCTTGAAATTTTTAGTATTTTAGATGGTGTTTTTTTTTGGCAAGCAAATTATTCGTGTTTATGTGTGCGTGAGAGAAAGAGGGAGAGAGAGAGAGAGTGAAAATTGGAAATAGATCGAGTATAGAGTAGAGATAATAGGGATCAATGGGATTAAGTAGAGGAGCAGGCGTTGTTGTTGTTGTTGTTGCCATGGAATGCGCCAATTCGATAATGTTGAGAACTGTACGTGTCTCTTGGCTCTCTTGATTATATTACACAGACACACTCGCACATATATGCATGTAAAATAAGAAGAAGAAGAAAAAAGGAGTGATGTTGCAATAGTATATTTACTTGTAGATTGCGAAAACTGAATTTTATTGGTGAAATTTATCTCGCTCTCGCGATTAAATATCGCTCATTACATAATCAACAAACACTTTACGAAAAACATTTTGAAACTCGAAACAACGCAAACCACAAATCCTTTCTACTTTCAAATATAATACTTAATTGCCAATTTTTGTGTCGCAATCCGTTTTGGAAGAAGACAATGGTAATTTTTAGTCGAGGTAATTTGTTGTTGCCAAGTGGGGGAAACAACACAAGGCACAGAACAACACCGTGTCTTGCGTTTGCTTTTAGAGGAGGCATTTAGCTTTTAACGTTCGGTTCTGATCGGTATGCAAACTAATAATAATAATGATTTGATTGTGTATTTTGCAGGCGATGTCTGAGGTGGATCGGTGCAGCAGCAGCAGCAGTCATCATCATCGTCGTCGTCGTCACCGACGATCCTAACGACAGCAACAGCAGTAATTATATTGTCGTCAAGGAGATTGTTGTCAGGTGACGGGATTCGATTCAGATAAACGGAAGTGCGATGACGGACGGTGATGAGAGATCGCTTGGCGGAAGAGGAGGCGGTGTCGCAGGTGGAATATCTTTCCCGATGTGGATGAAATCGAACGCAAGGCGCAACAAACTGCAAGAGAGGTATTAATACTATTATGTCAAATCAACGGATTTGTTTTCATTTTTTTTTTGTATGTTTGTATGTTTTGTTGGAGGTCGTTCGTGAAAAGTTTTATTGCAATCACATGATGCGTTCTGCTTGCTGCTGGCTCGGCAAAAATAGAATCGCTCGCACTTGTTTTCCCACCCGACGCTGTTCTGTCTGCATTATTATGTATAGAATATGCGGCTCTTATTATTTGCTCAACGCGTGCGCTATTTATACGGGACGTAAGAGGATTTGGCTCTTAGTTTGATCCAAGCAAGAGCTCGTGCAGCAGAGAGTAGTAGCAACACCGCGAGCGCGCGCGCGCCACCTCTTTTTATCGTTCTCAGTTTGCAAATACGCATATTATTCGTGTACAAGTGTGCAAGAGAAGACTTTGTTGACCACATCGTTGACGAAAGAAGTGAAACGTCTTTTGGGCTAGATGCGTAAGAGGTTGTCAATAATTGCGCTTTCCTCGTCGATGGTCGCATTGATCAGCTCGTGCCGAGGAGTTTTACTCATGTACTACTACTACTATTATTACCACTGCTATTTATTTTTCATCTACTTTTGAAAATATGTTTTTAACCATTCTTTTTTCGTCTGCTTTAGATTAGACTTTGATTCGAGTGCCTTCTCCCCACCCGAGAACGACGACAACTTCCTCTGCATACGTTATCCGAGGAGACAGCAGAAGCAGCAAATCGCGGAGGAACCTCAGCTGCAGGTGAAGACGGTGAACGTGTCACCGGCAGGGGACATCATCACCGGCGGAAACACCGGACGCGTCGACATCACCAAGCACACGGCGCAGTGCAAGGACCATTTTTTCGGCAGAAAAGGTCAGTTTAATAACAAACATTTACATTTACATTCACATTTACCTCGACTCTCTCGCGCCAAATAGGTGACATACAATGGATATAATTGGATCAACTTATCTATAGCTGTATTTATAAACGCGTATAGATTATACTCGTCTAATTTCGAACTAACAACTGATCTCTTCTCTGTATATTGTCCGTATATGTCAATGATAAGAACAAGCTTGTATTTTTGGGAATTAGGCTGGGATTTTACTGCAGCGTTAGAGATTGATTGTTTTCGTTAATAATTCCTGTTTGGTAGTAGTTTCTATTTTTATATCTAGATACGGTTATATATATATATATATGTTCTGTTTGTTGTAGAACCGCAATCTCAAATCCTGAACTCCAACGGGAAACCAAAGTCGGCAGGGACGGATGACGGTTTCAAAGGATCGGGGGCTGCGTGCGGTACTTCCGTGATTCGCGTTGCCACTCAAATGGTTTCCGGTAAAGTTGTGAAAGGGTTCGAGACCTTCGAGGATGACGAGAAGGAGCACATGCAGACGATGGGATTCGACCCGAAGTTGCGCAGAGGCAGCAGAAGTCTTCCGGCGTCCCCGCTGCAGTCGCCATCCGCATCGCCGAAGAGCAAACGCAAACTTGCTGCAAACAAATTCTTTACCGGTGGCGGAGGAGGAGGTAGTTCGTCCGCTTACGCAGAAGACAAGAAGCCGGGCAGCATTCTCGCAAATCTTTTGGCCAAACGGGATCCGAATCTGTCGCGTTCGGTCAGCTCGGTGATCAGCGAGGAAGATGTCGCTGACAATCTCGCAGCTCGTCTTCAGACCCTCAATGTCGTCCCCAACGCAGCAGCAGCAGCAGCAACCACCACGGCCCACCAACCGAAGCCCTCGCATCTGCGAGAAATGAACTTTTGGTCGCCCACCTCCATGTAAAAAACAAACGAGAGCAATAACGACAACAGCAACAAACTAATTGTTTGTTTTATATAGTTGTTTGCTCCGTGCGTGCGCGAGTGTTCGGAAAAGACATGAATCCATCCGTTTCGATCGTTGTCGCGTGTACCTGATTTTTGTTTTTCTCTCTCTCTCTCTCAATTTAAATCTAGAATTATAATTAAACGTGTCAAAGAAGTTGCCTATCTATATATAGAGGAGCGCGTGATGGGCGGAGTCGTTTCGAAAAATGGGCGGGGATCAATGCGACGAAGATAATGATAATATTGCTGAATCATCATCCATCGCCAATCCTTCTTATAAGTTGATTTTCTTTAATTTACATTAATTTACATATTTTGGCTATCGTTGTAGGAAATTATTACTATTATTACTACTACTATTATTTTACTTTATAAATATTTATTTCTGTAATTTGTTTATCATTTTCAATTAATTTAATTCTTTTTTTTTTGTTTATTTCCTATTCATTTTTGGGGTTTATTTTGTTCAATCACTCCTTCACTATGTGAGCAATAAAAATGGGAAAAATTAAACAGAATATTTTTGAAACGTTTTTCTTACACGAAATCGAAGAAGAAAAAAACATTCGAGTGAGTTGTAAAATCAACAAATCAACACATATTAGGTTAAAATAAAACAAGCGATTTTAATGCTGCTATTTGTTTGTTTGCACATGTGTAGTGTGCATACAGTAAATACAAATATCTCTCTCTCTCTTTTCTTTATTATTAAATTGAAATCATCATCATCATTCATAATCATAATTATCAAGTCCATCTGCTACTCATCTGCGTCATCTCTCCCTCCTCAGTCCCATTCTACAGCTGCCCTCCTGGGAGTTGACTCATCGTCAACCCATCATTTCGATAAAAAATATATATACACATTATTTTTTTAATATGAATATAAAGTAATAACTTTAAAGCGATTTGTGCTTGTTCTCAGCTATCGCCGCAGGCACAAGGAACGAGATCGTAAAAAGTGTCTCCCTCTCTTATATCATTCATTCAACTCATCATCAACATCTCTCTTCTCTTGCACCGCTGCACATCTTTGCGCTTATTTACACACATTCTTGTTACCAAATGGAAATGGAATTGTTGCCTGCATTAATTCCCATTTGCTCTCGTCACATCCCCGTCCTTTCTGGACCACTCCGGAAGGAAGGAAGAAAATGTACGGACGGTTTTATGTTCGTCGGTAGTCGTCTACTCTCTCTCTCTCTCTCTTTTTCCCCACATTTGTGTTTATAACTCTTTTTCACTCTTTCTCACTTGCATTATATTACATTTAGTATCCACCTAGTATTGCAAGTGTTTGCGTTAATCTGTTCTTAGTATATATACAAAAAAAAAAATTGTTTAAACTTTGCGGACGAATCTGAAGGAGCTTCCAGAAATAGTTTTTTGTTTGTTTATTATTTATAAGCGCTCATCTCATCATCTCAACAACAATTTCATCAAATCGGGCGGAGGAGCAGCTTAATCCTTTTTCTGCTTAGTAAAATATATATTAGCTATTTGTGTACTTCCATTCATTCATTAATCGAAATCCATCTTCTTCCATCTCTCCTGATTATACACATACATACATAAATACATATGTATTTATATACATTCAAAAATAGGATTGTTCTTATCGTTATATTTCTTCCTCTTATTATCATAAGATCAAAAGAGCTGCATTCATGATGATTTATGGATTGGCATATTGCATTGGCACCGTTCCATCTTTTTTTTTTATCATTCTGATTTGTTGTTGGTTGCTGTTGCTGTTGTTGTTAATAAATCCGATAATTGCTGATCGTGAATATCTGCTGCTTTAAAAATTATGTGTTTTTGTAAATGCGTGTGTGTGTGCTATATGACATTTAATCATCATCAATCATCACTGTCTTCTTTGTCACAGATATGTACTGATATGATTTCGAGTGCGCTTCTTGAGTATACTTGTGTGTAGTAAGTATATGAATGTGCAGTTCTTTTTTGCCTCTTTCTGTTGTTGCTTCTGTAGATGTTATTTACTTGAGTCTCTGCGTGACGTTAGCCAATGCGACGGCGAATGCCTGCAATGCCGAGAACGGATACTGAAAGTCCAAGGTGTAGGCGTTTCCGTCGATCCTGCCGAACTGCATCACCTGCAACATCGAAGAAGAAAAATAGAAGACGTGCGTTCACTTTCCGATAATTATGTGACTTTTTATGTACGATTTCGGTCGCTGTTCGGTTGCTGCTGTTGCTGTTGCCGTTGCCGTTGTTGCTGTTTACTGCTTGCTTCGACCCTTTGAACTCGATCTGAAAGTTCTTCGCCGATTCCTGCGTCACCCTCCCACCGAAATCCAACTGATACACCTGACTGTTTTCATTCCACATCGGCGCCTTGTTGTGCATCACGAATTCACGTCTCTGCGGCTGCTGCACCGCAGTTACTGTTGTTGAAGTTGAAGACGATGTTGACGATGATGATGACGAAGAAGATGATGTTGTAGCTGTTACGCACTGATTACCACCATTGCCGTTACCACGTTTCAACTGAAAACGAAACGAAACGAATCATCATTACATTTCGCTGATTGATATTTCATTGTTTAACGACCTTTTGCCGAAGCTGTGCCTTCTGGAATGTCTCTAGATTGCGATAATTCGTGCCGTTGCAGACATCGTCTCCACCTCCACTTCCACCTGTATCGGTTACCTCGTCGTCGGAACTTTCCAGCAGTCTGTTCTTCTTGAAACGTCTTCCGCCCAGGAGCGGCGAAGACAATATGTGCTTGCGTATGGGCGAAGCGGATTGCGGTCTTTTACCTGCAATAATAAAACAAATAATTAGATATTGAATTGTCATTATCATCATCTTTACTTTACCTTTTTTGCAGGGCGCCGGCGAAGCCGGTGAACTCCTCGGCAAACGTGGTGACGTCGCAGATGAGGATGTAGAGGTTGCTGATTTTCCGCTCTCCTCTCTCAGACGTGTCAGAAGATTCTCGAGGGTGATGAGGGCGTGCGTGTGTAACGATAAACCACTTCCACCACCCTCGTAACCACCGTTCTTCTTGCTCTTGCTCTTCTCCTTGCTGCGACTCCTGCTTTTCTGTTTACCATCATCTTCAGTGTTTTGCGTTGGTTTCTTGCGTCTCATCAGAGGGGATTTCGACACGAAGAAACTTAATTTGCTCTCTTTTTTGGTGGCTGCAGTAATGTTTGTGCTTGTTGCTACTGCTGCTGCTGCTGCTGATGGAGTTGGGACGGCGGGCGATGTTGGTGCGGATGGCGCAGGTGGATGAATTTGTTCTTCGACAGTTCCCTCCGTTCTACTCTCCTCTTTGGACGGTTTCGATGAAGTTCCGTGAAAGATATCGCTAGAGTCTAAACTTTTAGATTTCCCGCACGTCTTCAGATCCGGAGGTTTCGTATTGGATTGGCACCTCCTCTGCTGCTGTTGTCTTCTTTGCTGCTGCTGCTGCTGATGATGATTGCTGTTGTGTTGCTGCTGCTTCTTGCGATTGACCAGCACCAATCTCTTGGGAACGTCTTTTCTCAAGATGAGTAATGCCACCTCGTTTGATACCGTCTGCGCCTCGTCCACCATATCCAAATAACCGACGCTGCAACTCCTCACCATCGAATCGGCTATGAGCATCGGACGAGTCGCGTTCGTCGATGGTCCTGCGGCAGCTTCCTCTTCCACGAACCCCGCTTTCTGCTTATCCTTTCTTCTGACGCTCGAATCTACGCTGATGCCGGTGTTCAACTTTCTCAGCAGAGATTTGGTGGTGGTGGTGTCTGATGATTGCGCGGAAGACGTCGAGCTGCTGTTTCGAAGATGATGGTGGTGGTGGTGATTGTGGTGGTGGTGTTGATGATGATGATGATGATTGTAATCGTTGAGGAAGCTCGTCTTCATCGATTGCACTCCATTTTGGTAATCGGATATGAGCGTTTGCGCTGGTGGTCGTTCAAAGATAATGTCACTTGGGGCTACCGCATTCTTCGGAGATTGAAGTGTCGGAACCACGGAACCTTCGCAATACAGTGGAGATATCGCGTGTCTTTGGCTACCCACTCCGACGAAGCTGGTTGTGGTTGTTGCCGTCGTCGTCGTCGTAATCGTGTTTTGTAAAAATAGTTGACTATTATTATGGTGATGATGATGATGATGGTTGTTGTTTGCTGCAGAAGTAGAGGTGCGCGTTAATTCGACATAAGGAAACTCGTCCTCGTACGATTCGGCTTTGGCCAATGCCGGGATCAGAGGTTTGGGAGTCGAATGTTCCGTTGTCGTCGTCGCGGCGGTTGTGTTGATATTTGTAGTCGCTTTGGAGGACCTGGCAAATCGTCCGTTCAACGGTGACATCGGTGCGATCGGCGGTGAATTGTCAATGACCGATGACGACGTCCTCTGAATGCGCGACTTCTCCTCGAGCTGAATCAGATCCTCTTCATCTTCGGAGAAGAGGTTCGGATTGAAGTTGGGATCGGGACCGACGGGGAAATCGTCTCGCAGCTCGGTCATCATCAGTGTCATCTGTCTGGGCTGCAGATGGAGGAGCGACGTTTTGTACGTGACTTGACCGAGATTCGCCGGAACGGAATTGTCGAGTCCGTGGATCTTGAATTTAGTGCCCCAGATGTTCGATGTCACCTCGACGAGACGCACGTGCTGCAATAATATCTCTTCATGTAACATAACAACAACAACAACAACAAAAAAAACGGGAAAAACAACTCACTTCGGGTAATGTATCGACGTATGCGAGATCCTCCAGGTCTCCGGCATCGCCCGAACTGCTCCTTCCTCCTCTTCCTCCACCACCGGATTGCTTCTCAGACGGTAACCTCTGGTATTTGTTGCGTCTCTTCCTTCGTCTCTGCATTCGCGGCGAAGCGGCACATCCACCGCCGCCCTCGTCACGATCGCTATCAGAAGAATCGCTTGCCAAATTACCGCCGCTCGTCGATTGACTCGATGAGCCGGAACTCTTTGAATCCGGCGACCACTGAAGGAGAGTTGCCGAGGATGATGATTGTTGCGACGATACAGCAGCCGCAGCCGCCGCTGCCGCCGCCGTTGATACTGCTGCAGGTGATGGCGACGGTGGCGCGGTCGAGCAGGACACGCCAAAGACGAGGAGATCTTCGTCCTCCATCTGCGGATCGAATATAACGAATTCCGGTCGTATTTTGCTCGTCCTCTTCCCTTTGAGCAACGGCACCAATCCACCCAGATACTCTAGATACAGGGTGTAGCAGGTACCGGTCGAGGCGCTCGTCGAATCCTCATCATGCCTGATCATCGTGCAGTGCAAACGCACCGAACCGTTCGGTGGTCGAGACACGAATTCCCGAAGAGCGCTCGTACCAGGAACGCAGCACTATACCACCAGTTATTTATTAGTTATTATTAATAATCTGTATACATACTCATCATCAATTATTTGAGATGTTGTTGTTGTTTGTTGTTCACTCACACGTATCGTCTGCGCAAAAAGATTTCCGATGAGATTCCGAATCCTCGGCGGCAACGGCAATTTCGAGACTTGCGCATCGCTCCTGATGGATCCGTGAATTTGCAGTCTGCAGAGGAGCTGAAGGGTGGCGATTCGACGGGAGATCCACGCGATGTGAATCTGCGTTCCGGTTGCGACGAAGAGTCTTTTATCGTTGTGGCCCCAGGTCATCGCGGTTACTGGTCCTCCACAAACACCACCTACTCCTCCACCGCCCTAAAAAAAAAGAATTACTTTTGCTGTTGATGTTATCATTATTAGTACCTGAACGTTTGGAATTGGTACGGCGTAGAGGAGTACACCTCGATCGTTATAAAACTTTAGTTGATTGAGGACGTCTTCCTCGTCAGCGTTATTGTTGTTGTTGTTGCTGCTGCTGTTGTGGTGATGGTGATCGTCGACGTTGTGTGGATGATGACGGTTTAGATTTGATCTGCTCGAGACTCCGGCGACGGCTAAAAGTTCTCTGGAATTGCTCCACTCCATGCAAACAGGTCCCTGCATCTGCGTATCTACCTGAACCGGTGAGACATCGTCGAAGGTCTTCAGTAGATAGATGTATCCGTTCTGAAGGCCGACAGCAAGCACGAACTTTTTCTCTGCCGACGGAGAAGGAGGCTGAGATGGTGGTGGTGCTGATGACTGAGGATACGACGATAGATACGATGAATCTGCTGCGTTGCTGGTGTTATTCTGGTCTTCACCCTCTTCCATTTTAAACTTTTCGCAGCTCCAGGCCATCGACGCGATTCCCACGTCAGCAGTGAGCTGCACCTGAGAGACCATCGCACCGTGCACGTCCATCACTATGATTTGTCCGGTGTTTGTGCCAAAGTAAACCTGCTGATCGTCCGGCGTCCAAATGCCGCACGTGATCGTCGCTTCCAAATTCAACATCGAAGACCAATACCTTTGACCAGCCACAGATCCGACAAGCACGAAACCATCCTTTTGAATATATAAGTATATGAATCATATATATATACATATATCAAGTACATTTATACAATTTTATCATACCTGATAGCAGATGAGGGCCATCCTTCCGTCGTGCGACCACGAGAAATGCGTGACCGGTGTATTTCGATCGTTGATCAACTCGATGGACCATCGACCCTCGTATTTGATCCACACGAATATTATGCCGGAACTGTCGCACGATGCGAGCTTTTGATATGGTTCGTTCCATTTCACCAGTATCACCTACATAATAATATTCATTAGCTCGCTCGCAATGATCAATAATCATTTTCATTTCATTTCTCTCACCTCCGATCTGTGACCGCGCAAATTGTAATTTGTTCTCAGCGGAAAATCCACGTTCTTCTTGCAGTGACTAGTCGTGAACGTCACACCGACAATTCCACGGATATTTCCAGTTGCGAGCCAACCCTCCTGATAGTAATTCGTCCTGTTCAATTTCCATCCTTCATCCTGCAAATCATAAAACATTCATTCAACTACTAAACCACTGTTACCACAACTAACTATACGATCATTATAAAATAACAAAGAAGAAAATGTTCAATTGTTAGAATTAATTGAATTGGCATTGTACAGAAGACGAATGCCTCGTCCTTTTGTATTTTATCGTTTGATCTCTGCATCTCAAATATGTCCCATTCCAATTGTGCATTGTGCACCGACTGCAACCAATATTTCATTCGATTTTCGACAGAGTGTTGATGTTTTTGTAGGTGGATCGATTTCGATTAAATATGTGTGTGTGTATGATGCGCTCCAATTCCCTACTCGACATCCTCGCGCTTTTTTTTAATTAACTGTATTCTCGTTCTCATCTACTTTATTATCTGTTGAATTAGAATCGTCTTGTTATAAGAAGAAGGAGAGAAAGAGAGATATGAGAGCGATGAAGTTGTTGGTGCATTGCGTATCATGAATTCACATGCACACATATACACCAAGCCTCCCCCTTTTTTTCTCTCCCAGAAGCACACTCTGATTATTCATTTTCAAGTAAACCCTCCACTCTTTCGACCGATACAAATAATAGGTGAGGTGGAGTGAGTGAGTGGCAGGGAGAACGAAATTACTTGTTCTTCGTTTCGTCTCGCCGTTATTGCTGTTGTCATATATCTATGCTGCATGACAAAACGCCCGGCGCTTCCACCAAAAACAATTGCGAATAATCGTTGTTCTTTTTAGCACAGCATGATCATGTTGAATCCCGGAAGTATTGAGGACGGTGGAAGAATGCTGCACGTAGGTATATATGATGATGACGACGATGATGATTTGGCGAGGTTGCGGGCGGTCGGAAGGGCGAACAAACTGTGCGCGCGCGCGCGTGCGAAAGAAGAAATGAGGGTGGAAATCGATAGATGCGGCGCCACACGATATGGTCTCTCATCCATATCGACGGACTGACGACGTTCTTCCTAATTGCAATGAATGATAAAAATAATGAATATACGCACTACCTCTGGCAGTTCGTCCGGCACCTTGCCCATCCACGTCAGCGAGAGGATCGAACAATCGCTTCTCGCGTTTACAGTCTTCTCGAAATGCAGATGCATCTCTTCTCGAAGCAAAAGCAACAACAAACAAACACGGGACGACGACAACGACGACGACGTATAATTAATCAATGAATGCACGACCACCCCGACGTGCCACCGACAAACAAATTCATAATAATTATTATTATCTTCATCATATAACAATAACAACACTCGCGCACTGTTCTTTCACTTTTTCAACTCTTCACTAAAATCGGATTTAAACTAAAATATTCGCTCTACCCACTAACACCATCTCCACCACCACAACCAACAGCAGCACCAATAAATAAAGAAAAAACTAATGATTCTCCTTGACTTCTCTATATTGATTTCGCGATGTTGCGGGACGATTGTGAGGGAAGGAACAGTTATTCTTTTCGGAAGTGGCTACGTCGACGACGAGATGATCGTGGTGGTTGCGTCGTTTGCAGGTTGAAGAAGAAAACCAGCTCCGATCGCTCCGGCAGCGGCAACGGCAGTGGCGCAATTTCGACCCTTCGCAGTGCGCAGCAGTGTTCCGTTTTTCTTTCCTTCTTTCTAACATTCGTTGAATTTCATCCGTACGTCCGTCCGTCCTTCCGACCGCTGTCCTTTGACAAAAGTTAAGCAGTGTGGAAGAAACACTACCACCACCGCTACTGTTCGTTCTCATCAAATCATAACGTTTTCTCATCATCTCAGAAAATCATAAGGTTTTTTTTTTGGGCAATTTCTTCAGATCGTAGCAGGCGACTTGATTACAGCACGAAGATGCCAGAAGGCTCGTTTGAAAGGTGAGGTGAGCTGCATAACTTTATCGACAACTCCTTAAGATAATAACATCATCGACCACTCGTATGAAACCTGAATGTGTCACTTTTCTAATGATTCAACTAGCATCTTCGTGTTGCTGCCGGAACTCCTGCTATGACTGAAAAAAACAGAAAAAAGACGTCTGTTATAACCAGAAGAACATTTTTTTCTCGTTTTTAGGGGTTGTCGAGAAAATCACAAAAAACTGTAAAAACTGAATAAAAAACGAGAAAAAAATGTTCTTCAGCTTATAACCGGCGACTCGATGAGAATACAAGGATGTATATAAGCGCGTTGGAAAGGAGAGATCTTCATCTTTCATACGAGTGGTCGATGATGTAACTATCTTAAGGATTTGTCGAGAAAATCACGAAAAACTGTAAAAACTGAATA
>NW_017095996.1:0-2397 GCF_001412225.1 Nicrophorus vespilloides
ATATAAAAACGAAAAACAGAAATCGATTAAACGCCGAAGACTGTATTCAAATTGCTCTTACATCAAAAAATCCCAATTTTAAAGTAATTATATCAAACATGAAGCAACATCATTTTCCAAAACCTGAAGGGGGAAAGTTTTCAATTAATTTTTGTTTGTTCCAATTTAAGAATTTTATTTTGTTTGTCTATTACTATTTGTTACTATTTTCATGTAACTTTTTTTTATAAATATGTAAATCAATTCAATAAATAATGTTTATTTAAAATTTACATTGATTGTTTTCTTTTCAGAATGGGGGAGAGGGTAATATTGACTTACGCAATAATATTTCGGAGTAATGGTTAAAAAAAGTTCCCCGACCGCTGATCTAGTCGAAGCGTACTCGGGTAGTTCGCAAAAATGCACCGTACATATGAACTCTAATTAAAGTTAGTTATTTAAGCTTTTCATATGAGCCTATTGCAATTGAATGGTCAAATTTTAAGTAATGAATATATATTATAATTAATCTTTGTTACGCAATTCAATTTAAACTAGTTTAATTGTATCCGACAATCTATGTGAAGACACTGCATTTAGGTAGCATCAAAAAGATGTTATTTCAACTTTGACAGTTTCAAAACAAAAAAAAATCAATAATTCCATTGATAAAAATTCAATTATTAATAATAAAAAGAACAACAGTTAACTAAAAATAGGAATTTACTAAAACATAGAATAAAACAATAACATTTGAAAACTGAACATTTTCAATAATTGAATTGATAAAATTAAAGATAAATTCGAGAAAAATAAGAAAATGTAGTGGCGTAAAGACAAAAAAGCACAGTTTTCACATTATGCATATGTGCATATGAAAGTTGAATGTTTGGGGAATCCAGCAAGTATAGATACATTCCTGTGCTCTTATCCACATTGCTGTAATACGTGTTCAAAGTTGAAAAATTGAAATTAGAACGTTTGTAAAAGCAGTGTTTTCACATTTAATTAATTTACTCGAAAACTATAATAGATAGAATGAATCCGTTATATGCATATGAAACCTGAATGTTTGAGAAATCCAGCAAGTATAGATACATTCCTGTGCTCTTATCCATATTGCTGTAATACGCGTTCAAATTTGAAAAATTGAAATTAGAACGTTCGAAAAGCAGTCTTTTCACAGGGGGTGGGGAGGCGTCAAATGATTACATACTTTTGAGGGAGACGTAGTAACATCAAGTTTGGAAACCACTGAATTAGAGTAAACTTTGTTTCAAAACAACTTGCACATATGTTATGATCATGGGTTATTTGATGTTTGATAAGAAATAAATAATGTTTTTTTTCTTCTTTTTTTTATGTTTATGAGGCATCGACAGCTTAGGCCATTAGTCTCTATCACAATTAAAAAGAACTTATACACAGTACAGAAACAAGTAAGTTAAAATAAATAAATTAAGTGCACATACAAGTAAAATAGGTAAAATATTAAAATGTCGCAACAAGTAAGTTGAAACAAATTATATGTAAAAATTAGTAAAATGGATAAAAGAAACATATTAAAATAAACCGAGTGGATACATTCTTTACAGTTGTCGTAAAAGTCGCGACTCGTTCAGAAATAAAATGATAGATTCGATGGACCTCCTCTTGTTCTCCTCGAGATCGACAACAAGGTCGCCCAGCAGAACCGCCATCGCGCGCTGTCCAGCGTGCTTTATACAGTCCTCGACGATGTGCTGTGAGAAAATGAGAATGAGTCAGGTTTGTGTGTGTTTAACCAAATGCATTTGAATTATTGTCTTATTTAGTTAAACACTGTTAAGAGTGAAATCACTGTTAAGAGACACAACACTCTCGACCTCCCCTTTAGAAAATAAAAGTTAGTTTTATTGTTTAAAGTTTCATAGGGTCGTCAAAATCAATGTATATTTGGGTTGTAATGTAATGTTTGTCACGTAACAGAGAAACGACGTTTTTTCCATTTTTTTTTTCTTCAATTTTTCGACAACTCCTTAAGATTCTTACATCGAAGATTTCGCACATTCGCTGAAAGGAAAGACTGTTTTTACGAAATTAGACTGCGACATTAAAAACGGCCAACACAACATCCTGTGACCTTGCGTCGATGAAGATGAGAATGAAATATTACAAATAAATCATTGTAATATGTTCAGTATGCCGATTTCAATCGCTAAAAGCTAGTTTTGGGGCTTCGCGATTCGCTGCGGAGTGAAAAAGAAACGATTAATTTAATAATGAATTTATAAAATTAACAAATAAATATTTAAAAATTGTTTAGATTCCAGATGACAATTTCATATAAAATAAATAAAGTCTATTCATTGCGTTTCTTATCTTTCCAATTGATAAATATTCCTACTATTTAATAGAATTAGCTATTGTTACGTT
>NW_017095996.1:2422-2731 GCF_001412225.1 Nicrophorus vespilloides
AGAGAACTCTACAGGTCTCACATATAGGGGCATCTGTGCCAGTGAGAAAATGAGAATGAGTCAGGTTTGTGTGACCCAACCTAAGTCTGGTCACGGCCACCTGCTCTCTCCTCTCAAGGGCTATCGGGCACTTCCATGAATTAACAGTCTTTTTGATCTGAAGCAACTTGTTAGTGCTCAGCATCTGCCACTCAGACTGCTCCATTAGAACACTAAGAGTCACATGGTTCCTAACGTCGTCGTGTCTATACAGGATGTCGGGACTGACGACACCTCGCACTGCCTCTCGGGCTGCGGAATCCGCCAAGT
>NW_017095996.1:2818-3104 GCF_001412225.1 Nicrophorus vespilloides
GCGGGTCTCCTGATTGGACATTAGTCAATCCCTGAAGTACGCTCAGTGAATCAGAGCACACAATAAACGACGTATTGGGAGATCCAGCACAAAACTCCACTGCTCTCCTGATTGTATCCAGTTCCGCAGAGAAGACACTAACGCCGGACGGTAACGCCCAGGAGTAGGCCTCACCCCCGAAAACCTCACCACCGACCGATCCGTCCGTAAACATCAGCAAGGAATCAGCTGCAACGCCAATAATCTCATCCAAAACCGATATATAAGTATCCGGAGATGTGGTCCC
>NW_017095997.1:0-10432 GCF_001412225.1 Nicrophorus vespilloides
TGTAATTAATTCTCAAAATTGATATCAATCGAGTAAAAATTAAAACAATTTCTTCGTAATTACAATACATACAATCATAGTTTCTTAAAAACGCGTCTTCATATTTAAATAAATTTCTCCACAAATACAAGATTTACAATCATATATGAAGATGATTATTAAAGCTAAAAGTATAAAGAATAAAACGAGTGTATTGTTATAATTGTGACCCAATTAGCTTTCCTGTAATTAATTCTCAAACTTGATATCAATCGAGTAAAAATTGATACAATTTCTTCGTAATTACAATACATACAATCATAGTTTCTTAAAAACGTGTCTTCATATTTCAATAAATTTCTCCACAACCATAACATTTACAATCATATATGAAGATGATTATTAAAGCTAAAAGTATAGAGAATAAAACAAGTGTATTGTTATAATTGTGTTCCAATTAGTTTTCCTGTAATTAATTCTCAAAATTGACATCAATCGAGTAAAAATTGATACAATTTCTTCGTAATTACAATACTTACAATCATAGTTTCTTAAAAACGCGACTTCATATTTCAATAAATTTCTCCACAACCACAAGATTTACAATCATATATGCAGATGATTATTAAAGCTAAAAGTATAAAGAATAAAAGAAGTGCATTGTTATAATTGTGTTCCAATTAGTTTTCCTGTAATTAATTCTCAAAATTGATACAATTTCTTCGTAATTACAATACATACAATCATTGTTTCATAAAAACGCGTCTTCATATTTAAATAAATTTCTCCACAACCACAACATCTACAATCATATATGAAAATGATTATTAAAGCTAAAAGTATAAAGAATAAAAGAAGTGTATTGTTATAATTGTGTCCCAATTAGTTTTCCTGTAATTAATTCTCAAAATTGATACAATTTCTTCGTAATTACAATACTTACAATCATGAAAACGCGTCTTCATATTTCAATAAATTTCTCCACAAATACAACATTTACAATCATCAATTTTATGAAATTTTAATTATTTGAATTTGTGGATTGTGTGCTCTAAAATGAAGACTATTATGCTGAGAGTGTATCCGGCGAAGAGTATGGCTACGACTGGGCTTAAGTGGTACAAATTGAGGGTGGTAAATTCGGCGACTGAAGTTATGGGATGATCGGATTTGTCTTTGATGTTTCTCTCGTTGTAGAGGAACAAACCACTTTCTTCGATGCTCTTCAGCAGTTCGTTGATCTTGTAGATGTACGGCGAGGACTTCTGGAACATGAACGACTCGAATCCTGGCACGAAACTCTCCGTCATGATGTGGTAACAGCTCTTCCCGTGCGCTTTGATGAAGTTCCTCACGTAACTCTCGGCGTAGCTTCGCATCATGGCGAAGGCGCAAGATTTGTTCATTTTGTCGACGCTGTACAGAAAATCGTACCTGGACAATACAACCAATTGCTCTTTGAATTCGTCCGGGATCATGTGGACGATTTCGGTGATGGTGCAGATGGACACGTTCGAAGCCTTGATATCTTTCAAGCTGTTCAGTTCGGGGTAGTACGTTTTAGAAAACATGTTGCCCAGAATCGCTGATGAAAAGACGTTTGCTATGATCATCGAGTAGAACGTTAAACCGATGAGGAACATTCGTGAGAGCAGCTTGAATCTTTGGAATTTAACAACGCCGTTTGCGTTTATTAATACGGCGAAGACGTTGAAGGCTAAGTATATGGGAGATCTACGCTCTATGAGCAAGAAGGTTAAGGCGAAGACGATGGCTAAAGTGAGGATGAGGCACCAGGATTTTGGGCTGAAGATCAGGACGAACTTCATGAACTGCGGCACTTCTTTAGCGCTCGGCACCAGAAGCATTATATCATCTCTCTTGAACGGTTCAGTGTACTTGACGTTATCGTAAATACCATAGAATTGTCCGATGAAGCAGAACTCGGATTCGCCGCTCTTCACGCTAAGAATAGACGTGTTAAAGGATTTCTCAGGGCGAATGATGAAATTCGCGTTGATGATCTTCCCAATGTCGCGCAAAATCTTGATGTAGTTACCGTTATAGACGCCATCGTTGTAAACACTTCTTGGATAATCGCTCATCATCGAAACGCGAATGCTATACTTGTGGAGATTCTTAAATTTATCGTACTGATTCATCACCTCTTTACTGGACGCCAACGCGATGACCTTATCCAAGAACGGGTTGTAAATAATATCGTGCACGGTTCTATTGTAAATAAAGAAGATGTTGCTGTTCCAAATGTGACAATTCCACAGTTTACGAAACGCCGGTTTAATACCTGTGAAATCTTCACGCAAGAATTGATCGATCATCAAGACGTACCTCCGAAATCGCGTCGTACTTCTGCTCTTGTTGCAACTCTCCAGCACGGAATTAACAGCTCGGATATTCGACACTTTCACGAACTCGAATCTCTGCTTCACCCTCGACTTTGCTAAAGCCTCGCAGTTCTTGCTGAAATACTGAACGGACGTTGGAGCGTCCATCACTTTGCTCACCTCATCGATAAGCACGTTCAGTGGAAAAGGTCCGTTCCTGTTTTCGCTCAGATCGCACAGAATCAAATCCATCCATCTTATTTGCGGTTTTTCGTGGATCGCCGTTCTGAAGTCTTCGGTTCGCGTATCGTTAGGAAGCGGAATTCCAGCGGAAACGCTGCCAATCGCAAAGATCAGAACAATCATTCTGTTTCCTTGGTTTACACTCCGTCCACAATTTATATCGAATTACGAAGCAATTTGGGCGAAGAAAAGTTTCGATCATTACGCAACTACATTCATTATATCACAGCAACAACTAGAAGAAACAGAAAAAAAAAACTTCACAAATCATAATTAATTTAATAACAACTTTCAACATATCTAATTCATAACTGAATAATCAGGTTTGTTCTAGAAGAATTTTATTAAGTAAATCTGTTATAATTAGATGAAAAATGATAACTTATTACAGGAAAATGGTGAAAAACACAGATCTACCAGTAAGCTCATCTAAATTGTCATACTTTTATGTTTAATTTGCGTCTTTTGTAATGAAATTAACAAACGTAGTTATCGAGTAATTAAATAAAACGTCGAAGCTGAAAAATAAATTGAAAATCCATCATATCTCACTCATTAATTAACATTACGTAATCGTACTTATATTAAAAGATGCGTAATAAATGACTTATTTTCATATAATTGTAAAATAAATAAAAAGTTTTCGTGTTATTCAGTAAATTCTAAAGAGATTTTTAACAAATTTCAAATAACAAAAAATCTACTAATTAATCACCTATATCTTGATTATAAAATTATTTTAACTACATATTTTCTTATCAATAGATTACAATTATAAATGTATTTAATAGAGCAAAGCAAATAAGTAAAATAAAATTTTAAAGTGTGTTGTATGCAACCAAATATACACCAAAACTCTGCTGTTTAAAATCAAACAGGAAGACCCTTTTTTTAAAAAATAAATAAATCATCGATTTTAATTAATAAAGAGAGAAAACTTTAAAATGTTTTTCGTTTTGAAATTGCTTAGGATGATAAATTTTAAAATGCAGCAGCAGGAGAGCAGGAACGCTCAGAGGTATATAATTTACAAGTCAGATCTTTGTCCACACGAGGTCGCTGCTACATTTGGAATTTTCGTGTATTCGTTGTTTTGATCTCGTCTAGTGCACCACGTGCTTTCTTTTTTAAAAAAGAATATTTGTGGGAAACCCCTAAACTTTACACAAAATGTATCTCATGTATTACTTGAACGAAGAAGGCAAACGCGTGTACACGCTGAAGGTAAGTTAACGCTCAGTTTATAGTTCACTTTAAGTTTTTGAGGTTATGTTTATGGAAACAAGCATTGTGGATCACTTGATTTTAATTGTGTATTATAAATGTTAATGCTATTTTCTTATGTTTTTGTAGAAGGTTGATCCAGCAGGTAATCCCACTTCCTCAGCTCATCCAGGTAAAACACATTGTGTAAACAATTATCTGAGATTTCAATGTTAATCTGTTGTGTTAATTTTTAGCTCGTTTCTCGCCTGAAGACAAATACTCCAGGGAAAGGATAACAGTCAAACAGAGGTTCGGCATCCTGATGACACAAAAACCAACTCCAGTTTATTAAGTATAGCATTTCGATGCTATCATTAATGTTAAGGCCTTTTACAATATATAATTCGATAAGTTAATAAAGTGTACAATGTAACATAAACTTATTTTATTACAATTTTATTTCTTTGTTTCAATGATAATGAAATTACCACTATATAGTTATAAAATATCAAGACGCATTTAAATAAATCTCATTTATTTTGAGTGACATCTATTGATTCTTCCTCAAAGCTTGTTGATTGAAAATTTTAATTGGAAATAATTATTAACTAAATTATTCATTTAAATTACCTAATTTGAGTTCTAATTTTATTGGATAAGAGCTAATGTTTACTCTATTATAACAAAAATAACAAACTATTTGAATATAGACAAAGAAAAGTGTACAATGTAACATAAACTTATTTTATTACAATTTTATTTCTTTGTTTCCTCCTGTACATCCACCAATAACATATTTAGTTTGCAATTAAGATTTAGTAATTGGTTATAGTTATTAAACGTTCAAACTTCTAACGCATTTTAATAAATCTTATTTATTTTGAGTGACATTTATTGATTCTTCTTCAAAGCTTGTAGTTCAATGATTTTTTGCGCTGATTGAAAGTTTTAATTAGAAATAATTATTAACTAAATTATTCATTTAAATTACCTAATTTCAGTTCTAATTTTATTGGATAAGAGCTATGTTTACTCTATTATAACAAAAATAACAAACAATTTGAATATAGACAAAGAAAACTATTAAATTTGTTTAAAATTTACAATATAGTTTTCGTTTTTTTGTGCATTACAACAAAAGTGCATACTTTTCAAATCATTAGTGTTAATTATTTTAATTGATTTAAATCAAGTATATAGCGATTGCTGCGATGTATAAATAGCTTAAATCTTTTGACCCTGAGAGGTCAAATGTAAGCACAAAGATTGAATTGTTCATTGTTTTCTTGCCTGATCACCTCGTGTTCTTCACGCAATCCATGCACTTGCATTAATCGTAAATGAAAAAGTAAACAATTGAAGAGAAAACAAAGAAATTTCAAAAAAACAAATGTTTGTTATATTCATCAATCAATATCGAAGATTGCTTCTTTTGTTTGTATTAACTAAATAATGGAATGTCTTGATCTTCACTTAATGGTTTGAATTTATCAATGAATGATGGTATGATAAGGAGATTGGGAATTGTAAATGTGAATCTAAGTGGAAAATAATATAATTCTCTTTATATTGAGTATGTACGTTTTCGTTATAAACAGGTAATGTACAATTTGGTTTGAACTTATATAATAAATCGTATATATATATAATAATAGTAGTATAGTATAGGAGCAGCGCGAAACAAACAAACAATAAATTAAATACTGCCAAGTTTATCTCTCCAATTTTTTCCTTTTGTTTCTTCATTGTGTCGAATTGAACTAGTGAATACATGAATTAACGTAAATTTATACATAAAAAATATATATACAAAGGCGATCGGAAACCAAATTGAAGCTGCATATATATATATTGAAAGAAAACGGATCAGACGGGACAGTGCCTCAGAAATTCCGAATCGAAGTAGATGACGGTGATGGTTATATCATCTCTGAAGACGCGCACCACGTCATCAGGAAGACTGAGCAGTTGCGACAACTTCCCGTGATCTATCCCGTACTCCGTTCCGCCCAGAGCGTTCCTGATCAGATGGGTGGCGGCGTTCGTGTCTTTGGGTTTCGTTTTGAGACCTTCCTTGCGCTGCAGCAGCATCTCGTTGATCTCCCACAGCTTCATGTTCTTCCTGGGCAACTTCAGAGGACTGAGCGTGACTTTACCGCTCATGTGCTCACCCACCAGTCGGACTACTTGCAACGGTGATATGATGTCCCAGAGGCCGTCCGTGGCGAGCACCAGGAACTTATCGCGCGGCGTCAACCTATGGTAGATCACATCCGGTTTACCGGTGAGGTAGGGCGGGGTGTAGTAGTTCGGTGGCACCATCTGATCCCCGAAGTATTTGGTGACTATCGAAGACATGATCTCTTTGCTCCACTTGTACCTGAAGTCGCCTAGAGCGCGAAGAGGTGCCAACTGACCGAGCAACCTTTCCATCTTGATCACCGTGTTGCTCTCGTTGTGCGGATGCTCCTTCACGATGCGATCCACCTCCGCCTGATTGAACGTGTTGTGCTCCAACGTCAACTTCTTGGCGATCCACGAATTCGTATCAGTTCTAACACCTACCATAACAAAAAACCACATTAACATCGACAAGATTAAAACCATCAAGTAAATTACCTAGAACGGCGTTGCAATCTCCTACATTGGCGACGTGCATGTGAGCACCATCTATGTGAGCCACGCAACCCACCGATCCAGTCATAGCCACGGAAAGCGTCTTCATGTTGACCTTTCCATCATCCTTAGGTAACGCCTCACGCGACAAATCGTTGTCCAACCGCAGGAAGGCGTCCTCCAAGGCTCGATGCATTTCGAAATTCTTCTTGTCGTTCAACTGAAACCAAACCCAGTTTTTTCGTCAAGTACTTGTAGAAATACTTTGATAATAATAACAAGATTGGTGAAAACTCACATCATTCAGGTCGCGCAAAAACTGTAAAAAACTATTCCTATAAATGTCCCTGACGTCGTCGACGAATTGCACTTTGTCGTTGTAGGATTTGATCAGGTCCAGCGGCGATGGGGTCTGCAACGAAGCCGAGTATTGTTTCAGGCTGTCCGGCGGCAGGAGGCAGGCGGTGATGTAATGGAACAACCTCTTGGCGATGACCTGCGCGCAAGCTCCGCCTCCGTGTCCATCGAACACGCCCACAAGTAAACCTTTTTGGACAAAACAGACCAATCAGAACATCAAAAACAAGACAGACAGCGTGTACGTTACCGGTGGTCAGCAGGCAGCTAGCTTCCGAGCGAGTGTCCTCGATGGGGTTATTAGATGCTAGTTGATTCGAATCGTAAGACTTCACCGACGTCGTCCCCGAAGAGAACTCGTGATTGTACTCGTTGGCGCGAAGAATCGAATCTACCTGAAAGACATACAAATCATAATCGATATAATCATACAATGTCATTATTTAAACTTAACAGTAACTTTATATGATAAACAACCAAAAGCATTCTTGTTACTTTGGATGTGTTGTGTCCAATTTATTACAATATGAAATATGTTCTTCACTGTTGAGTCAAATTATTAAGTTCTATATTTTAATAATAACAGCATTGATTGGTGTAATGCAGCGGTCGGGGAACTTTTTTAACCATTACCCCAACCATTCTGAATTCATGAAACAATCAATGTAAATTTTAAATAAACATTATTTATTGAATTAATTTACATTTACATATTTATTAAAAAAAAAGTTACATGAAAATAGTAACAAATAGTAATAGATAAACAAAATAAAATTCTTAAATTCGAACAAACAAAAATTAATTGAAAACTTTCCACCTTCAGGTTTTGGAAACATGATGTTGCTTCATGTTTGATATAATTACTTCAAAATTGGGACTTTTTGATGTAAGAGCAATTTGAATACAGTCTTCGGCGTTTAATCGATTTCTGTTTTTCGTTTTTTATGTTCATTAGAGTGGAAAAGCCTTGTTCACAAAGGTAGGTTGTTGAAAATGGCAGCAATTTTTTTACCGCCTCCTCATGTGTAATTTTGAAAGCCTTTTCAGCCTTTGACAACCAAAAAGACGACAAGATTTGTTTTGGTCTCAAATTGAATACAGTATTGGATGGAACTTCAAGAATTGCCTCTGCCTAACCTGGAGGTTCTTCTGGTATGTTAGTAATTTCACATTTAAAAGGATTTACAACCCAATCCACAGTTTGAACATCAAAATCTGAAAAGTAGTCAGAGAACCGCTTTCTGAGTTTCGTAAGATGAAATTAGAAAAATTTCATTTTTACCCCATTTTGGGAAATTTACCCCGGTTCCCCGACCGCTGGTGTAATGTGTTTAAAAACTAAAGCTATATAGAATAAATAAATTCTAGATTTTAGACAGAATAGAAAAAAAAAAGGAGCTTGAATTCACAGTGAAAAATTGTTATCCTGAAGCTGATCTCAAATATTAACATTGTCGTGACTCAAGGACGACGTTTTGACACAATTTTTTCATGGATATTCATTGTTTGCGCGTGCATTAAGAAAGAAATTACCCTGGCCGAAAAAAATATTTACCGGAGGATTTCCTCGAAACGAGATAACGAATAAATTTCAATTTCCATCCGGAGAATTCATCTCCAGTCATCATTAGCTTTGTTCCACAGACACGATGCACTTGAAACTGTTCTGCGTTTTCACCCTGTGCGCGGTAAGTCTACTTCAAAAACCATTTTCACAAATAGTTTTTCAAAAGTTAATTAATTGTAGGTTTCGACGAGCGCTTTTACAAATAATGAAGCGATTAGAGATCGAATCATCGCGGCGATAAAAACGAAATTCGAGAATTTCAACTTCGATTTCGGCTACATCAACGACAAACTGAGCATGTTCAATTTGCCATCGATAAACTCCAATTTGCTGGATATAATCTTGAGCAGCTACAACACTTCTTTAGTTGACGTTGGTGAATTGGTAGCCAACAGCAATGGGAATATTCTGGACGTTATCGAGAGCGCTAACAATCTGTTCGAATGCGACCTGCTGTACATCGAAGGCGATAAGTTGCAGGTGAATTTGGACGCCTTCAATGAGATCACCACGAAGGTGAAGGAATTGCAAGTAGCCAAGTTCTTTGCGCATCATAAGATCCTCGGGTACGTGGTTAGGAAGTACGTGGACTTCAAGAACAGCACTTTCTATCCGGAAATCAAGAAGCAGGTGTTGGCTACAAGCATTCCTTTAGATAGAATCTTAGCGCAAATCCTGGTGCGTCCGAAAGTCTTCGCGCTGGAAACCAAAGCAGCGCTCGTGCAACAAAACGCGACAGTTTTGGAGCAAATCTTGAAACCGTTGAAAGAAGCAGTCTCAACTTTGGCTGTTTCCATGAAGGACATCGTGCACAGATCCGCAGAAGAGGCCATTTCGGCTGCGAAATCTTTGTACAGAGATGGTGAACCGGAGGACTTCTTCGAGAGTGTCTACGCGAGCACCGTCAACGTAGCCGTCTTGCAAATTGAGAAACTCTTGAATTCCATAGTCAAAATCGTGGATACATTCTTGGACAGAGCCATCACCGACGATGTCGCGTTGAAGCGGATGAGCAGGGAGGTTGAAGAGATCAAAGAGTTGACATTCTTCCAGAAACTCACCACTTCCATCAACAAAACTCTGAAGAAGTTCTTGAATTCCATCACGATATCGCTCAACAAATTGACCGAGGGATACTTGAAGGATATGTTGCTCACGGCTGGAGCGATGATCGGTGGTCTCATCAACAAGATCTTCCCCAATTACGAACAGCAACTCGCCTTCAGAGCTCTACCACTCATTGCCAACAACAATTTTTAGAAACATTTATATAGTTTAATCAATAAAAAAGTAAGAAGCAAATGTATCTATTGCAATTGTAGTTATATTTCTGTGCAACAAATATAATAATTAAACGATAAAAAATTTAGAAAATTAATCAAGTAGCTAAAACAAAAAGACGATCATAAATCGAGGATCTAATGATTTATTAACACAAATTCAATCACAACGGCGTTAATTTGAGCAATTAACAATAAGTAATCGCATCGATAGCGATGGGCGGGTCGCGGAAGGTCAAAGAATCAAAAACGAGTTGCGAAAATGACTACGACTACGCCTTTATTTACACTAGAACGAAAAAAAACTAAACTTAAATTCGCAAACCGTCCAAACGATCGATAACGAATTTCCCGCGTCTCTCCACGTCGTAACCCTTCAGAACCTTCAACAAACCAGGCTCAAAGCTTTCCAGATGTTGATAAACGCTGTTACTTAATAAAATCAACATGTTTTCAGCGAATTCTCGATTCACATTAAAAACACCGTCTTGGTATTCCAACAGTTTAAAGCCGAAATCCGCGTTGACGTGCTCGACAACCTCAGCCAAATTTTCCCTAAAGATTTCTAAAATCTTCTGAACATTCTCGCTTGGTATTTGCAAGATTTCCATCAGATGATTCCCGATGGCCGGGAGAGCTCGGCTGAATTTGCTGTGCGATGCGAATGCGTCAAAGTTAATGTAAAGATTCCTTAAAACCAAATCCAGAAAAGGTGCCAATTTGGCTTCGCGACTCTCCAAAGAGCGTTTTTCTCTACCTGCGAAGAGAGATGATAAACGCGGGATGAACTTCAGGACGGCTTCGATTATGCGAGCCAAAGGTTCGGGCAGAAACTTGAG
>NW_017095997.1:10444-16824 GCF_001412225.1 Nicrophorus vespilloides
ATTCCGCGATTCACGATCGCGTAATCGACGATCATTATGAGCGTATTGTAAGTGTCGTCTTTCAAGCCGAAGATGAAGATCAACCGGAGAGGATTGTACTTGAACAGCCTGAAAATCCCCTTGACAATTTGGCTTATCGTTGGCGCCAGCGGTATCTTGCTTATGACCAACTCAATGTCGTTCTCGAGCAGCTCCAGCTCGTTGCACAGCTTATCGTACTTCGTCTCGCACAGTTTGCTAATTTTATTGAAACCCTGTCCTTTTGGGCACTTCATCTCCTTCAAAGTGTAGGTGGAATTTACCAAATCGCAACTGTAATACTTGCTGCAATCCTTGGTGTTAGCGATCAAACCTAACGTGCTTTTCGTGCAAACGCTGCGACACTGCTTCTTGCTAATATCGTAGACTTCGGTGGATTTCGCGCATCCTTTCAATGTGGGATCATTGGATTTGCACTCGTAGTAAAGCGATGGATCATCTTCCACCAGATGCACCGAAGCGCTCAACCCGCATTCAGCAGTTGTACAATCTTCATCGCTCACTCGAAACACGCATTTCCCCCAAGAGGGTTTATAGTATTGCGTTACATTACAAACGAACGTTTCCACCTCGTCGTTCTTGCAAGTAAAGTACTTGGTGCAATTCTGGATGTCAGGAAAGACGTCCTCTCTAATGCATTCGAAATGCGAGGTCGGCGCGCATCCAGCCGGTTGCCAGCTGACGCATTTATTCGATTTCGGATCGCAGTACTCCTCCTGATTATTGGTGACTCCATTCAAGCACGGAGATTTTTCCCAAATGCTGCTCCCCCAGCACAGCTTCCTCGTGTAACAATCGTAGCAAGACCAACCAGAACCGTCGCACTTATCGTTCAGAAAATCAGAATTGATTACTCCTACTACGCTCTACAAAAAAATCAATTTAAAAACATGAAACAGCACACAAAAAAAACTTACAATCAAAATCGTTAAACGGAGTAACGCGTCCATTGTAATATAATCTCGACCAGGTAATAACAAACTTACGCTTTTCGTGTAATTAATGAAATAATAAAGAAGGAAAAAGTCGTAATAATCGTAACAGTAAATAGCTTTTATCACTGTTTACGCAACTTTTAAATTATGGGCAATATAAAAAAAACGGAATACGCGCATCCCGTAAACAAATAACAGAAAAAATACAGCCTCTAAGTGAACGAATAAACATTGCCCGAAACGTGATTACCGTTACCAGTAGTGTGGCCTGATCTTAATACCTAATTATTACATAATACACACTAACAAAACGAAGACTGAAATCATCAAGTTTGTTATTACAAAACATGTACATTTTCAATACGTTTGTTGCAAAAAAACAAACAAAAGTTTATGTGTAACATTTCAATTGTTCTTTGTTGATTCACTAAATGCAATTGTTTTGAATGTCATAGCTACATTCGTCACAGATTCGATTTGTAAACAGTTTATAATATTTTAAACAAAAGAGTATACACTCTCAACATTTTCATAAACTTAGTAGACTTTTAGTAAATTTTATGGAATTTCAAAATTATTTGGTTTTGCTCTATTCATCAAATTCGCTATAAACAATCGACTTGAAAATTCTCAAGAAAATGAATTATTTAAACAAAAAAAAAATTAAGGAAATTCCACGTTCTTATTGGAATATCGAAGCGGAAATTTGTAATGATTTAAGGATAAATGCAAAAAGTATATATAATTCATAATTTGCAATATATAATTCATATCTGTAAATACAAATATTATCTTTCAAGTGCAAGAGCAACATGGAAAACTTTTACTTACAAAACTTACGTTGTTTGTGCAACTATTTTCGTAATTGAAATATATTTAATAAATTTGTATATATTCTTCATTTGTACAACATACATTGTAGATAAGCCACTTAAATCTATTTAAGATTCATCCAATTTCTTATCTTAAAAAATTCTGTTAAAGAAAATTGTAAGTTTCTTGATTATATTACTTTATTATTAATTGAAATATATTTAATAAATTTGTATATATTCTTCATTTGTAAAACATACATTGTAGATAAGCCACATAAATCTATTTAAGATTCATCCAATTTCTTATCTTAAAAATTCTGTTAAAAGAAAATTGTAAGTTTCTTGATTATATTACTACATACAAGTCTTTTACTATAATTCATAATTTACAATATATATTTGTAAAACTAAAAAAAATCTGCTTTAATCACTTATTCTGTAAATACAAATGTTATCTTTCAAGTGCAAGAGCAACATGGAAAACTTTTACTTACAAAACTTAAATTGTTTGTGCAAGAAACTATTTTCGTAATTGAAATATATTTAATAAATTTGTATATATTCTTCATTTGTACAACATACATTGTAGATAAGCCACATAAATCTATTTAAGATTCATCCAATTTCTTATCTTAAAAAATTCAGTTAAAAGAAAATTGTAAGTTTCTTGATTATATTACTACATACATGTCTTTTACTGATAATTATTCAGAGCGACAAGGATAATTGAATAGAATTATTTAGTAATTTCGTTAATTAATTACGTTGAATTATCCCCAAATTAAAAGCTAATATCGTTTGCATTACAGAATCCAATTGTGATTTTCGCTGTAATCAATTATGTAAATTCTATTAGTAGATGTCAATTACGCATTCCCTAATTACGTTAATTTCATTTAAAAAAAAAATTAAACAGGTGATGGTTTGGTTGCCTAAACTATAATTTGGTTGAACATTGTTTTTGGTGTGTGCAGGGAATTAAAAATATTTGAAATATTTGCGGATTGATCACATGGAGCGTCGACGGAGAACGTTCGGTTTCGATCCAAAACATCCGCCGAAAACGGTGAAACCTTTTAAAATTTGTTCCTTTTATCGATTATTCCCTGAACGACAAATCTCTTGGATTCTCGCTCTTTCGTTTCGTCTACATCACTTTACTCACCTCTTGCGGAGATAGCTTCGCGAAGGAGGCCCTCGGCTCCCTGGACGTGTGGAACCTCCTGCAGCGACATAACCTAGCACCGTCTGCGGCGTCGCCGTCCACCGTCAGCAGTTTCCTGCTGCCGAAGCCCAATGTTCGTGAGCACTGCTGCAGCTGCTGTCGCTTCAGTTTGAAATTCCTGGTGATGTTCATGATCCGCGCGCTGCCCACGACCATCTTCTTACGTCGTTATGTATGATGCCACCACTGTTGTTGTTGGTAACAACACGTCCACTTACTCACTTACTTTGATCGCAGTTGCCGCAGGACGAGAACAAGTGAAACTGATACACCGAGATGAATGCAAACTACTAAACTCACACTCTCGCACTCGCACCGACTTTGGACTAAACGATACCCTCACTTACCCGCCTCCTCTTCTCCTCTACCACCTTCACCCTTCACCTTCAGCAACGCACGACAATCCCTCTAAATCTTCGCATCTTCAATCGCGTAATCTATTTTCGTCATTTTAAAATGTGACATTTGTGGATGTGTGTCAATTGGCACGATTGGCATCCCCCCATGCAGTTTGGGCAATTTCAAAAAAAAACTTTACCTTTCCGGGGAATCCCCAAGATGTCACAACAAATCACATCAAATTAAACAATTAAATTATAATTATCATTAATTAACATTTAAAAAGCAAATTTGATTACAAATTAAAAAAAAAAAGATCCTACAGGTGTTGAAACTTTGATACTTCAATACTTTAAATAATAAAGAATATAATTAAACAAGTAGCATCTAATGGGATTTATTCCAAGTTCATAGTTCAGCAGTTTTGGCGCTTCTCAAATTTATTAGATATTGTTTCTTAACTTACAAATTGATTAATTATTCTAATTTATTAATTTTAGTGAAGTTATTTGAAAATATTTTGATTTAATTATTGAAAATTATAGTTTTTTGCTATAGATTTTCAATGTTTTAATGTGTTCATTAAAGGTATTAATTATGTTTTAACGTAATATCCTAATTAGTTGGAAATAGTTTAATTTCACGCTAGATGTCTCTTCACTAAGAGTTGTCCCATAATTAAAGAACGGGTTTTCTAATAGTTTAATTGAATTATTCGCGTCCACTAATTGTTACTGAGTTTGCTGCAGTAATTATTAGATGATTAACGTTGCCGTTTGTTACTTTGGAATGGATCTTCGTCGGGTCATACCTGTCAAAAAGTGTGTTCCAAGTATGACAATAAGTGGTTAGGTCACGGTTCTCTCTAGTATCAATAATAATAATATTTATGACTGCAGCCTTCTATTCATTCATTCAATTTCTGGTGAGTCCAATTGTTATTTTCCCTTTTGTCACGCGAAAATCCCCTTGGTGATGAGAAACAGCTAGTGCAAACACACCATCACCTTCAAATCCATCCATCTATCATCAATCATCACATACATCCAAGTAATTTTTGCACAATGTTGCAGTACGTTGTGTCATTGAAGTGTGTGATGATGATTGTTGCTTCTTTGCAGATTTCAAAATGTATCCGGCCAGCAGAGGGAGAGGTCGAGGCCGTGGCAGGAACCTCAACAATAAGACGACAACAGTGCAAACCAATCAAAATCAGATAGAGGATGAGGTGAAGCTCCCGGTTTTACCCGAAAGTCAATTAATAGCAATCAACTTGAGCCTGGAGCCGGAAGAGAAGATTTGGTTCGAGGAGGTTCAGACCACATGGAAAATCTGTTAGTACATTAACTTTATTCTAATCAAGTTTTTTCAGATAAGGTGTATTGATAATATTATCCTTTTTAAATAACATTCCATATGTTTTTCGAATTCTAAAACAAATTTGCTTTCACCATTGACAATTTAATTTAATTACATATTATTTTGTTAGTGAGTTTAATTTGCAGAAATAGTAATTGGTTTGTTGATGAATTATGGTTTTTTCAGATAAGAAAAATTACAAATTGACGATGATGCTGCACGGGCAGTTCAGGGCGAGCGCGAATCCGTACGGAGAGGCGCTCCGATTGATGTACAACGCAAGCGATTTCAAGTCTTCCAAGCCAAAGTCGTTCGCCGTTCTGGTGATGGAGGAGTTCAAGGCGTACTGCGCGACGCCGTTCGGCCAAGAGCTCGACCACCTCTACCTTCTCACGAATCAGATGAAGTTGACCGCCTTCAACGTCGTCCGACAGCAGAACCTGTTCATGCTGATGAAGCTCGTCGCCGACATCTACAAGTTGCCTACAGACTGTGATATATTTTTAAACGTCGTTCAGTACATGATCCAGATGAAACAGTACAAAGAGGCGTGCCAGTGCGTGTCCATCATCGGCAACCACAAGCACTTCCAGATCGAGGAGTTCGCCATTCCGCTTGTCCTTCAAGACAAGACGTTCATCGTCGAAGAATTCCTGAAGAACAGCCAGATGCATCAGGTCGAGCTCGTGATGTACCTGGACGACCTGCTCGGAAAGCCCGGCGGTCTCAGACACAACCTCGAACAGCTCATCATGTAAGATCGATTCTTCGTACAACGAAAACCAATAGTTTTATCATTGAATTTACATTGCAGAAAGTACAACATACGCGAAGTTAAATGGGACAAGCTGCATAACAAATCGTTCAAGAAGCTGATCGTCCGGTTAAAGAAAATGTACAACATTCCCAACGAGATGACTCCGTTCCTCGTTCACAAGCAGAACGAGGGTGCGTTGCAGTTTTTGGTGCACAGGAGATACGTTGAGAATACGATAGGTTAATAATAGTACTAGAAGAAAATTGTGATTTTAACTGAAATTATTATAATACTTCGATTAGGTGAGGAAAGCTTTAAAGAGATGGTCCACGAGGCGATCAAGAATGACACGAAACTCCAAATGGAATTGGTGTTGATGTTGGCGCATCGTAAAGATCTGGAGTTGTCTCTGTATTTCGCCCATCTGTACAAAGTGCCTCAGTTCCATTGGCCGCACAGTTTACGTACGATGGCCAACAATCCCAACAGGAGGACGAGGTTCGAGCAGTGCTCCTTCGTGGAGGATTGCGACGAGGAGACGCTCAGCGACGACATCATCTACCACAAACTGAGTCTGCCCATGGAGAACGTCTATTTGGTGGACACCGAAGAGGCCTTGAATCGTCTCAGAGAAGTCGAACTGAACGTAAGTTTAATAACGTATTTAACATTTCGAAATTGAATCGATTTTTTTTGTTGTAGGTGGATGTGGTGGGTATCGACTGCGAATGGAAACCGAGTTTCGGGTCTCAGAAGAACGAGTTAGCTTTGATTCAGGTGGCGACGAGGAGGGCGGTGTTCGTGATCGACGTGATCAAGCTGATCAACACGCAAGCGCTGTACGACTTCGGACGGGTGTGCTTTGATAACTGTGATATATTAAAATTAGGTAATTATAATATGGGAGAGGA
>NW_017095997.1:16842-42237 GCF_001412225.1 Nicrophorus vespilloides
AAAAGAGCACACACACTAGCAGCACGAAACGTTGCAACGCAATGTACTACCATTTGCAGGATTCGGATTGGCGGGTGATATTGCAATGATAAAGCAGACGATTCCGTATCTACATTTTTACGCGAAGGACGGTTTCCTGGACCTGGGTTTCGTCGTCAAGGAGTTCGAGAAGTGCAGGAAGATCAAGCTGCCCTTCGAGTCGGAGAACGGTTCGGGGTTGAGTTCGCTCGTCCAAGCGACGCTCGGGCTGCCGCTCAACAAGGCGGATCAATTTTCTAATTGGGAGAAGAGACCGCTACGGCAGAGTCAGATCGTTTACGCGGCTCTGGACGCGTACTGCCTCATCGAGGTGTACGACGTTCTTCGGGAGTGTGCTCTCAAAGTCAACTATCCATTCGAGAACGTCTGCATGCAGGTGATGAACACATCGAATCGGCAAAAGCCGAAGAAGAGTTTACATAAGAAGGTATATTGTTTGATTGAAGGCGAGCCACACGTTACGGTTTTTGTTGTTATTTAAGAAACCCGTTGCTCCGGCGTTCATACCTCAGCCACCGTCGCCCAATTCGGATCCGGTGTACGCGCACCAGGTGAAGGTCATCTGTGATACTATGCTGCAGGGTCTCGGAAAGAACCTCCGCAAATTGGGCATTGATACGCTCATACTCAGCTCCAATGCTGATCACATGGAATGCGTTCGGTACTACATGGACGATGCCAGGTACATCCTGACCAAGGGCCACACCTTCAATACTGTATGTACATATTTATCAAATTAATAATCGTTGCTCTACACTGTTAATTAATATTTATAGCTCAACGGAGCGGTGAAACCAGGATACTGCCTTAGGATAGTTAGTGACCTAATCGAGGATCAACTCCAGCAGGTCGTGGAGTACTACAATATCGTGGTGTCGCGTAACGATGTGTTCAGTAGATGCAAGGTATAATACTTTATTCATATGTGATTGAATAATGTGATTAATTCTTCGTAGATTTGCAATGGAAATAATTTCGTCAAAGTTTCCCCGTCGACGATGAACGCCCTTGCGGAGACTTCCGTCGACCTGGAGCGCCACTTTAATTCTCGGACATCGTTGGCGGACGAAGCCGCCGGATACTCCCAGCAGATGTTAGACAGCAGGATAAACCAAAGGAAATGGGATTTATGTAAGTTATTAACTAATATATTTCATATTTAATTATTTCTGATTTCAATTTTCAGATTCCGATGAACATGTGGACGTGGGTCTGTGTCAGACGAGACTGGGAGCTAGGATTCACGTGGAGACGGTACCCGCTGACCTCCTCACCAAAGTGGACATGTTCTACGTTTGCGAGACGTGCGGAAAAGTGTACTGGGACGGCACTCATTTTGAGCGAATCCTCGCCGGAAAACTTCAAGGCATCGTCATGTAAACTAATGACGATAACAACAACAACAACAACAAAAAACGGCAGAACACACTTTTTTTTTATATATACAAACATATATTATTACTGTTGACATATTATTATTAATTAATTAATTGATTTATTAATATTCAATCTTCACGTACTATTATTCAAAGCAACGGATTTATTTTTTTCCCCCCGATTAACACGAGATGCAAGTACAACGTTTTCTTTTAATTTTAATTGCAGCGACTCTTTTTAACAACAACAACAACAAAATAATAAGCAAACTTATATAATATATATACATTATATTTATTTTTTTTTTAATTTTCTTAAAATATGCAAAGAGAGTTCACAGATATGCGCATATATATATATATATTATATTATACCGTATACGTTTTTCGTTTCGTCTTCTGTTTTTGTCTATTTTGTTTTTGTTTCAATAATTACGTATTTTTAATTTTTATGGACGATCGATTAATCAAGGTTGCGGTTGCTGTTACGTTTTTCACTTTTTTTTTTTAATTTACTTCAAATATATTATATATAAATAATGATGTTTTATTCGCATATTATTAATATTATTATTATTTTATTAATGAATGATTTTTTTTAATATTTACTTGAGAAGAAAAAAAAAAGAAAACTAATAATTATAGCTGTCTATATTTTAATATAATTGATTCGTATTGACACACGTTCGCTTCGTTTAATTTCTCCCTGTTTAAATTTATCCTTTTTAATCAAAGATCAAAGACTTCGTCCTTTATTTTGATTCGTGTTTATCTTTCTTTCTTTTTTTTTGTGTAGTTGGCTGATCCATTCCAACGCCAACGCACCTTTCTCCTGGACCAAAACGACGCGGGTCAAACGACTGTTTGTTTTTTTTTTTCATAGCCACACGAGATGTAATTTCTTTTCCACAGACTTGCGTGAACTTTAAGCTCTCGCGTATCATCATCAAAGAAGCTCTCGCCACGAGCAAACAACGATCTAATAGCTTTTTTTCTTGCGATTACCCAACTCTCAAATATATCCAACAATAATTTTATACAATTATACATTGCTACAACTAATCTAGATAGAATATAAATTCCAACAAAGTTGAACAAATACAACAGTTTTTATGTAAATGTTCTAATGGTTTTAATTCATTAATTAATGGTTCAATAAGTTTTCAGTAATTCAAAAAATGTAACTATTTTAATTATTAATTACAGAAAAACAAAAAACACTATGATTCACTGAATATACTCATTGTAAACCTTATAGTTTTAGTTTTAATTTGCATATTAAATATTTAAAGTGACCATCGTAGTTTTCAAGAAATTTCATAAAAATTAAAGCTATTACATTTTCGGTTCAAATTAAACCTTGTAGTTTTAGCTTTAATCAACATATTTATAGTTTACAGTAAGTATTATAGTTTTCAAGAAATTTTATAAAATCTAAAAGTATTGCATTTTCAGTAGCAAAATTCAATTACTTCAACTTTGTCAATTAATTACAAGAAAACCAAAATGAACTCAATAATATATTTATGCTTCTTTTATTGGTTAAAGCTTTAGTTTTAATGAGCATATTCGTAGCTTTAAGTAAATTTCAAAATATTCCAGAAATTTGATAAAAACTAAATGCATTACATTTTCGCTCTTAAAATATAAACTAAACTTTGGCAATAAATTGCAAGAAAACCAAAATGAACTCAATTATATTTTTATGCTCATTTTATAGTTTATAGTCTTAGTTTTGATCAGCATATTCGTAATTTTAAGTACATTTCGTAATATTCAAGAAATTTAATGAAAAGTAAGAGCACTGCACTTTCGGTCGAATTACGTCATTTCTTCAACTTTGTCAATTAATTACAAGAAAACCAAAATGAACTTAATTATATATTTATAGTCTTTTTATAGTTTATAGTTCTATTTGTAATTAGAATATTCGTAATTTTAAGTAAATTTTTAAATTTTCAAGAAATTTCATAAAAAATTAATGCATTACGTTAAAATATTACCTAAATTTTGACAATGAATTGCAAGAAAACCAAAATGAGCACGTTAATGCTTATAAACTCAAATTAAACCTTGTAGTTTTAGCTATAATTAACATATTTATAGTTCACAGTAAGTGTGATAGTTTTAAAGAAATTTTATAAAATCTAAAAGTATTGCATTTTCAGTAGCAAAATTCAATTACTTCAATTTTGTCAATTAATTACAGGAAAACCAAAATGATCTGAATGATATATTTATACTCATTTTATAAGTTATAGTTTTAGTTTTGATTAGCATATTCGTAATTTTAAGTGAATTTCGTAATATTCAAGAAATTTAATAAAAAGTAAGAGCACTACACTTTCGGTCAAATTACATCATTTCTTCAACTTTGTCAATTAATTACAAGAAAACCAAATTGTTGTTAATTATATATTTATGCTACTTTTATAGCTTATATTTTCAGTTTTGGTCAGCATATACAAAATTTTAAGTAAATTTCAAAATTTTCAAGAAATTTCATAAAAAAATTAAATGCATTACATTTTCGATGTTAAAATATTACCTAAACTTTGACAATGAATTGCAAGAAAACCAAAATGAACTCAATTATATATTTATGCTCATTTTATAGCTTATAGTTTTAGTTTTGATCAGTATATTCGTAATTTTAAGTGAATTTCGTAATATTCAAGAAATTTAATAAAAAGTAAGAGCACTGCACTTTCGGTCGAATTAAATCATTTCTTCAACTTTGTCAATTAATTACAAGAAAACAATAATGAACTCAATTATATATTTATGCTCATTTTATAGCTTATAGTTTTGGTTTTGATCTGCATATTCGTAATTTTAAGTACATTTCGTAATATTCAAGAAATTTAATAAAAAGTAAGAGCAAGGCACTTTCGGTCGAATTACATCATTTCTTCAACTTTGTCAATTAATTACAGGAAAACAATAATGAACTGAATTATATTTTTATGCTCATTTTAAAGCTTATAGTTTTAGTTTTGGTCAGTATATACTTAATTTTAAGTGAGTTTCATAATTTTCAAGAAATTTGATATAAACTAAAAGCATTACATTTTCAATCGAATAACGTTATTTCTTCAACCAAAATGATCTTAATTTATTTGTTTATGCTCTTTTATAGCTTATAGCTCTAGTTTTTGTTTGCATCTTCATGATATATAATGAATTTCGTAATTTTCAAGAAATTTGATAATAACCAAATTTCGACCTAGAACAATAACAACTTTGACAATGAATTATAGGAAAACCAAAAGGAGCACAATGATGTACATCTACTCATTGTGTAGCTTATAGTTCAAGTTTTAATCCTCATATTCATAAATGAAAGTGAATTCCGCAATTATCGATAAAAATTGATAAACTTTCGATACCAACAAAAATTACAGTTCCAACTTTAACAACGAATTGCAAGAAAACCAAAAGCTGTATAATAATTCAAATATAATCATTTTAAAATTCAAACTTTTCACTTTAATTTCTACATTGAGAATTGAAAGTGATGTTAAAATTTAAAACATCTTGAGATGTAAGAAATGCATTGTCGTTGTTGCAACGCAAAAACGTTGCGTAATTTGAATACACCGATCTAGATATTCGACTGCGTAATGCATCTTATATTTTTTTTGTATATTAATTTCCTTGCAGGCGTCGCGAGGAATTCGAAAATTCGATAGAAATCTGCTGCAACAGAAAGAATTTCGTAAGAGGTTTAAGAGTCCAGTCATGTCTCATCCTGTAATTAAAATAAGAGAGAGAGAGAGAGAAAAAAGGCCGAAAGTCTGCAATTAAAATCGATTTCGTAATGAATCGTTGAAGAAGAATTAGAAATATGTATTAGAGTTGAGCTGAAGAGTTCAAAGTTCAAGTAGTTTTGTCACAGTGAGAAGGCAATTAGGAAGAAGGAATTAATTCGCGCGAGCGCAATTACAAGAGCACCTCTCATCTCCGTCCTTACGTAAGGAGGTGATGATGAGAAGTGGAGGATCGAAACAAATAGCAGCAAAAAGAAGAAAAAAAAAATAATATAGCAGAAATGCGCCGTGTGTTATGTGGAATAATTGGGTCATGTGCAATTGCTAAACTCTCACTCTCGCACAGATTTAGAGGCGATTCATTACCTCTTCTTTCATAAAAATATTCGGCTAGAAAGGCATAAGCTCTTGGAATATTTCCATCCTTCTTGTTCACGTGCTTTGATGAGGATTATTGATGTTCTTGTTGTTGTTGTTGTTGTTGTTGTTGTTGTTGTCGGTGTTAAAACCCAGAAGTGACAATTGGCTAAAACCAATTGGTAAATGGATGAGTATCTGGGATCACGACGGCCGGACTGGATGGGAAAGTCGATGGACGATGTGCGCGAAGTGGCCGAACCCCGACACGAAAAACTCGAACCATTTAAAATTGCATTATATTTTATAACTCCGGAATATTGGGCTTTAAATGTCAGAAAGGAGTGCTGCTCGCTTTGCTAAAACAGACGACGACTACGTTATGGATAGGATGATTACGATGATGATGAGCTAATGATGATCAAGATGATGGTTTTTCTTGTTTTTGTGTGAGACGTAATAAAAGTGCAGCCGAGACCAATTGCGCGCTATCGCTTTAAGAGCAAATGGATCGGAATGCATGTAATTAAAATCTAATTAGTATTCTTCGCTTGATGATCGTAGAGCGAGAGAGAAGAGGATAGTTGAAGAGTCTTTGCAGGGTTTTAGAGTTTAAAAAAAAACAATATGTATGTATGATTTTATTGATGGCGCAATTCGAGTCGGATTTCAAATGCGAAGTACGTGAAGCACTTTAATCGGCTCGTCGATCGTGTTATGATTTACTTCTGCGGACAAACAGACAATAAGGATCTTTGCGTTGAGTGCGATGAATGGGAAGATTATGTTGTAGAAATCTAATAAAGGAAGAAAGAAAAAAATGGGTGCAAATTCAGGTCAAGTGTAACGTTTCGTATTGGAATATCCAATATTTAACTCTGTTAGTTCGTAAAATAATCATTAATTAATATAGGTTACTTAAACTCAAGTATGCGTATTTCATTTCTTGCTTATCCAATTATAATTAGTATATTTACATATCGACTTGTTTCTAATTGTACGGAAGATATTTGCTAATTACTAAAAGAGTGTAGATTTTTAACAATAATTAATTAAGTAATAATTTCATATTTTCTCAAATACTATAAACGGTAGAATGGATCCAAAAGATGCATATGATACTTGGATATTTGGAGAATGAAGTGAGTGTTCGTTTATTGTTGTGGTGTCATCCAGTTGGCTGTAATCCAAAAATGAAGAACGAAAAATTAACGCTTGAAAAAAAAAAGACAAAGTCTTCACATTTTAGTGATTTTCTCAGAAGTTATAATAGCTAGAATGGATCCAAAAGACGAATATGAAAGTTGGATATTTGAGGAATATGTAATTAACGTTAAAAATGAAGTTAAAGTATGAGTTATGGACTGTATATATCTGAGCTATTTAACGAAAACTAAATGCATTGGATTTTCGATCGAATTAACGTCTAATTTGTTAATTAATTAAAGGAAAAGCAAAATGATGTTAACTATGTATTTATACTCATTTTATAGCTTATAGTTTTTGTTTTGATCGATATATTGATTAATTTAAGTGAATTTCATAATTTTCAAGAAATTTAATAAAATATAAGACCACTACATTTTCAGTCATTTTATCAAATTTGTGAATTCACTACAGGAAAACTAAAATGATTTTAATTATATATTTACGTTCATTTTATGCCTTATAGCTATAGTTTTGTTCAGTATGTTCATAATTTTTAGTAAATTTAAAAAATTTCAAGAAATTTTATAAAATATTAATGCATTACATTTTCGGTCTTATAATACAACCTAAACTTTGACAATGAATTGCAAGAAAACCAAAATGAACTCAATTATATATTTATGCTCATATTATAGTTTATAGTTTTACTTTTAATTAGAATATTAGTAATTTTAAGTAAATTTCGTAATTTTGAAAAAAATTAATACAATCTAAGAGCTCTGCATTTTCAGTCATTTCTTCAAATTTGTCAATTAATTACAGAAAAACTAAAATGATCTTAATTGTATATTTATACTTCTTTTACAGCTTATGAGTTTTAGTTTTAATCAGCATATTCGTAATTTTAAGTAAATTTCGTAATTTTCGAGAAATTTAATAAAATCTAAGAGCACTACATTTTTAGTCATTTTATCAAATTTGTCAATTAATTACAGGTAAACTAAAATTAACTTAATTTTATATTTATACTCATTTTACAGGTTATAGTTTTAGTTTTGATCGGCATATTTATAAATTTAAGTGAATTTCATAATATTCAAGAAATTTGATAAAAACTAAGAGCACAGTCGAATTGTGTCATTTCTTCAATTTTGTTAATTAATTACAAGAAAACCAAATTGTTGTTAATTATATATTTATGCTATTTTTATAGCTTATAGTTTTAGTTTTGGTCAGCATATACATAATTTTAAGTAAATTTCAAAATTTTCAAGAAATTTTATAAAAATTTAATGCATTACATTTTCGATGTTTTGACAATGAATTGCAAGAAAACCAAAATGAACTCAATTATATATTTATGCTCATTTTATAACTTATAATTTTAGTTTTGATTGGAATATTCGTAATTTTAAGTAAATTAAAAAAATTTCAAGAAATTTCATAAAAATTAATTGCTTTACATTTTCGGTTTGGTAACGTCATTACTTTAACTTTGTCAATCAATTACAGGAAAACTAAAATGATCTTAATTATATATTTATGCTCGTTTTATACCTTATTGCTTTAGTTTTAATCAGCATGTTCATAAATTTAAGTGAATTTCATAATTTTCAAGAAATTTCAAAAAGTTCAATATTTGTAATTCACTGTAATTCAATGAAGTTAAACTATGAGTTGTGAACTTATCTCCCTGTATATAAAACTGAGCTATTTAGCAAGTAAATAAATAGATTATTGTCGATGGTCGAGCAATAATAAAACCGTTTGGTTGCGCCACGCTTTTAAATGCGAAGTACGTGAAGTTCTGCAAAAACTTTTATATAACCGCAACAGAAAACAAAAAACAAAAAGCTCGATCGTACAAGACAGTAATTGGACAAGACCGGTCGTGTTATTACACTTTTATACGCCTTTCGCGTTTCCCTCCCCCGCATTTCCACGAATTCCCTGATCCGTGACAAACGATCCCGAAGACGTGAATTATCCCTTCGCATCCTCGCATGTAAATTCCAACTTTTGCGGAATGTAGATGACGATTATCTTCGCGTGTTGCGCAACGCGAGCGATTTATCGTTTGTTTCCTTTTCCTCGTTCTTCTCTTGTCATCGGACATCAGATACAAAAGCTGCCTCGGATCTTCTCCGCAAAGTTGCAACAAAAACTGAAATCTTCGACGGCGTAAATAAACTCTTGCTCTTTTGGTCACCCGGCCTTTCTAATGCGCGCGTAGAATAATTAATTTCGAGATTCGATTGATAAATTGGCGCTCGATTTGAATGAAGCGCATCGGTGAGTAATTAATTCTTTTAATTGTCGCAAAAATTTTTTCTCATTTCGTCGGCTATAATTAATGTCGGTTTTCCTGACATTTCGAGTAATTACACTGATGACGAGTGAGAGGGCAACAGAGATGCGCCATGGTCTCCACACACACATATATTATATAATCTATTTGAGCGCTCAAATGCTATAGATTCCATATAAGACTAAATCCGTTTAAGACTGACTTAACTAAATTGCGGCGCTTTGCGAAACGATGCGGATTTAATGGATCCTCCTAACTCGGAGAGGCCACAACATCATCTCCATACCAACGATCTCTATGGTAACGATCTCTATGCATAAGAATCTGCGTGCATTCATTTGCATTTCGGGCTCGCTTTTCGACGTTTCTCAATCACAATAAATCATCATCGTCTAGAGAGATCATCTGAATAAACAGATGGGGGCGCCGCATGATGATTGTCCGTCATTAGAGACAATGAGAGCGAAAGGTCGAACTTATCCTCCGGTCAGGTCTTAATCCATCCGCAATTTTTCACTCTGAAACAAAGAAATCTTCTCCTTATGAAATTAATCAAATCAAATATTACACTTCCTTTAAAAAAAAATGCTATTGCGTACATAATAAACAAGGCGCAATCCTTAACAACCTGATGGCGTCCTTGGTAACAGAAATGACGTCGTCAACAATCTGAAAACATCCTTAGTAACAGGGGTAACGTCCTTAGCAACCTGTAACATGTTTAAAAACTTATATTTGCATATTTAAGTAATATATTCTTAATTAATTCAATTATTCTCATGTGAATAAGATGTAATTAATTATATAAACATTTGTTATTAAAATTCACATTATTAGAAAGTAAAATTATTAAGTTAAGAGTTGAAAAAAATTATGAAAAACAAAAATATGTCAGAAAAATATAATTTATCACTAGATTCATAAGAAATTTATTTGCCAATTTCAATATTGTATTTAAAACTAAATATATAGAGTATTTAATGCATGTATTATATTTACCTTTTCTCGTATATTTCTTGAAAGAAATCTCTCCAAAGATATTAAGAAAATGAGAAAATAATGTAATTTTGTTTAAAGTTACTGCTACATTTTTTAGTGAATATTTCATGAACCAAGAAACTTATTTAAAAATGCGTATATTCTACTTAAGACTAAATATATAGAGTATTTAACTCATTTACTATATTTGCTTCTTCTTGTATATTTCTGGAAATAAATCTCTTCAAAAATATTAAGAAATAAAGAGAATATATTTTAATTTTGTTTAAAGTTCCAACTTCATAATTTAGTGAATATTTCATGAACCAAGAAACTTATTTAAAAATGCAAATATTCTACTTAATACTAAATATATAGAGTATTTAATGCATTTATTATATTTACCATTTCTCTTATATTTCTTGAAAGAATTCTCTCCAAAGATATTAAAAAAAAAATGAAAATATTGTAATATTATTTAAAGTTCCAACTTCATAATTTAGGGAATATTTCATGAAGCAAGAAAGATTTTTCAAAATGCGAATATTCTACTTAAGACTAAATATATAGAGTATTTAATGCATTTATTATATTTACCTTTTCTCATATATTTCTTGAAAAAAATATTTTCAAAGATATTAAGAAAATGAGACAATAATGTAATTTTGTTTAAAGTTACTGCTACATATTTTAGTGAAAATTTCATGAACCAGGAAATGTTTTTCAAAATACAAATATTCTACTTAAGACTAAATATATAGAGCATTTAACTCATTTACTATATTTGCTCCTTCTTGTATAATTATAGAAATAAATCTCTTCAAAGATATTAAAAAAATGAGAGAATATTGTAATTTTGTTTAATGTTCCAACTATTTAAGTGAATATTTCATGAACCAAGAAAGATTTTTCAAAATGTAAATATTCTACTTAAAACTAAATATTTTGTTTACAATTTACGATAAATTACAGAATCAGATCACGTAAATCCATTATAAATTTTAAAGAAAATTGTTGTAATTCATTAGAAAGCAACAACTTTACATTTCCGTAAATATTTCATGAACCAAGAAAGATTTTTGTAAATACAAATATTCTACTTAAAACTAAATATATAGAGCATTTAACTCATTTACTATATTTGCTCCTTCTTGTATAATTATAGAAATAAATCTCTTCAAAGATATTAAGAAAATGAGAGAATATTGTAATTTTGTTTAAAGTTCCAACTTCATATTTTAGTGAATATTTCATGAACCAAGAAAGATTTTTCAAAATGTAAATATTTTACTTAAAACTAAATATTTTGTTTACAATTTACGATAAATTACAGAATCAGATCACGTAAATCCATTGTAAATTTTAAAGAAAATTGTTGTAATTCATTAGAAAGCAACAACTTTACATTTCAGTAAATATTTCATGAACCAATAAAGATATTTCAAAATACAAATATTCTACTTAAAACTAAACGAATTGTTTATAAACTACATTAATTTGCAGATTGCGTGCGTATTTAAGTTCTTCAATTAAATCGATTATAAACTTTAGTATTGACATTTCAAAATTTAATTACTTTTAAAGTAACGACTTGTTAAAACGTTTTATTGCCCAAACCAAAAGATATATTTAATAGATTGTAAAACGTTTTACTCGTAAACTTTTGCAAATTAAACTTAAACAAATAAGGAATTAAAGAAATTAATAAATTTGCATGGAAATATATAAAATATTCTTTACTACATTCGTTCTTGAAAGCAACTCAAAGAAGAACTCTTCACCTGTCGCCGCAGCACCTGATTTATATATAGTGGATGGATCCAAGTTGGCAAATAATTAAACCCCACCTCGAATCGCACACTCCGTGCAAAATTACATAAATCACCGACAATTACACTTTCATCCAACTACGAAAATAACACCTTTAAATTTTAATAATAAACACTCGAAATTCTAATTAAAGTCAATAAATAAACTCCATCTCCTTCAATATTCTCTAATTATAATAATAATAACTAATAAAAATGTGTAGGAACGTAAATTCACACGAAATTTACTAATTAAATCGAGATGAAATCATTCTAAAACTCAATTAATTAGTAAATTTACGATATGCAAAAGACGTTTGATTCGTCAACTAATAAATTATAGAATTAATGAAGATGTTTTCATGATTTTCGTAATTAATCTGGGATCATTATTATTGGTTGTTTGTTGGCTTTTGTTTTTCTTGGCATTGACTTGTAGATGCGTAGGAAAAAGGTGGATTTCATATAGATCGGAGAATTGCGCTCGGAATTCCGATAGTTCAATGAAATAATAATGAACAGAGAAGAAACAACGAGATCGAAAGCGCCGCTGATTTGTATCGTCCTTCCTGGTTCAAATATCAATGCGACCGTTAAAACCCGATCTTTACTAAATTTGGTTCATGTTTATTAGAATCGTGTGATACATAAAGATCCAATCAATTTTTACATCTCAAATTGGAAAATTTAATAATAATTAACATCAATCAGAAAAATGGTTTTTTAAAAGGAAATTAATCAATGAAAATGATCCAATTAAATTGATAATTGAAGCTAAAAGTATAAGGAATCATATATGTATATTATTATTTTCATGTTATAAAGAGATTTCGAGTTGTGCAATTTTTAATTTAGAGAAAATTTTAATTTAAAAAAAATAAATAAATTTTATAATTTTTGTTGATTTTTTTTTTATAGTTTTAAAGTATAAAATTAACTAAAAGTTGTTCTATTATATAGATTAATCATTTTATTATTAATATTAACAAAAATGTTTAAAAAATTCGTAATAAATTTGTCAATAATGTTTGAGAAATTCGTAATAAATTTATCAATAATTTAATAATTAGAAAACATTAAATTATATTTTTTTTAAGAAAATTAAATCAATAAAAATACATCAATTAATAGGATAATTGAAGCTAAATCTATAGGTAATCATGTGTGTATATTATTATTTTCGTGTTATAAAGAGATTTTCAGTTGTGCGCTTTTTAATTTAGAGAAAATTTTAATTTCAAAAAAAGTTCAAATAAATTTTAGATTTTTTTTAATATTTTTAAGTTAATTAACTCAAAATTGTTATATTACATAAATTAATCATTTTACTATTGATATTAACAAAAATATTTAAAAAAAATCGTAATAAATTTATCAAATCATACATTTTTTTATAAACAAAAACTAGTGAAATAAATTTGTAAAAAATTTGAATAAAAAAAAACTTCGGGATATCAAATTATAGTTAATTACAGTTAATAAGGACGAAAATTGAAGTTTAAAATTAAAAAAAATTGAGAAAATACTAAATATTTTGTATATTAATTGCATAAAATGAGAAAAAATCAAGAAATTGTGTTTAACTTTAAAGAAAGTTTAGTTATTTGAAATGTATTTACTAAATCATTGAAAACTGTAAAGAATTACCAATTTTAAAAAAAATAACGTATTTCATTCATCATTTAATGACAAAACTTCATTCATTCATGGTAAGAAACATAACATTGAAACATAAAAATCTTAAAGAAAACTATTTTGAAGTAATTATTTGTAAGATATGTTGAAAATTTAATGAGTTTTTAATTATGTGTATGAATTTCATAAGTTTTTGTTGTAAATTTGTGTTCAAATTATTATAATAACATGATTGCAAAGACGTTTTTTTGGAATTTATCGAAGAAAGGGATAAAATATCGATGTTAAAGTTGTGAAAGACAACAGATGGTTGAATGTTTCAATTTTATAAGAAGAAAAATTGATTTTTGCATCATACGTCGATGAAAAATTGCGTAAATCTGAAGATTTCAGATCTCAAAGAAGACCCAATAATCAGGATTTCCACACACGCGTTGCATTTTGAGGAGAGCATGTGTTTATAATAAATTATTAATTATTTGCATGCGATGTGCAAACGATTCGATTCGACGTAGAAAAGAAACGAGTAATGGTAATGATAATAGTAATGTGTTAATTGCGAGAAGAGATGAAGAGAGCAGAAAGGCCTTGCTTATGATGATGATGATGATGATGATTGGGATGATCTGGATCAGCTTTTGAAATTCCTCCGGTTCGAAATGCCGAGGCTCATCCTCGAATTGGAACGGCGCCCTCTCTTCTTACGCTTCTTTCTCTCTCTCCCCCTGTTCTTCTCTTCTGGTGGGGTTTTCGCCGCACTCTGGGTGCATCATCTCGGCCGCATCTCGGACTATATAAATCATATGCATCCACTGCATAATCGCATCATTTTCCCTACACAAATCACAACAGCAATATGAAATTTGTAAGTACTCTCAGCTCTCAATAATAATCGCAAACTTTAACATCAGCTTTAAACTTAGTGATAATTAAGAATATAACTAACAATTAGTTTATAGATTACAACTAATCACAATATATATTGAAAATTGTCAAAAAAAAATTACAAAAATTTTGAAATTTCTTTGTTTTTCAACTTGAAAAATGATAACTGTCATTTTTTTTTTGGTTACCTGTCAAAAAATGTGTCAAAATATATTCAGTTGTTTTACTAATTATAATAATTTATCAAAATTTATCATATTTTTCACACACGTTACAAGATTGATTCTAGACAAAGTGTATTTGAATATTCACAAGAGATTAATTATAATTAATTGTAAATAAAGTTTCAAAATATTTGCTCCATATTTTGTGGAGCGTGTGAGAGATTTTTCTCTTAAGGAAACGGAAGCCATTATTATTTGCCTTCGATTGTTTTTTCTTCTTCTTCTTCGATTGTTTTTTTTGTGTGTGTTTGTTTTTCGTTGCTTGGGTGAATTTAAACATTTGAATACCGTCCATCGTCATCCCAAACCAATTAAGGTCACAGCTTAATGAGTTTGAGAGATTTAAGCGATGAAAACAATAAGAAAAAAAAATACATTCTCTATTTGGTAATATTTCTAAAAAATAAACTCATCAAATTTTACAATTTTTAATTAAAACGTAGTTTTTCGTAACTAATTTCTATTCGCTTTCATTTGTTTGATTGAAAACAGAAAAAAAAATCAAGTAAGTTAATTTTCTTATGAATTCAATTGTTTGCTAAGAAATTCTAGAGTGCGCTTTTTCATAACTAATTTCTATTTGCCTGGATTGAGAAAAACAAAAAACAAAATCAAGTAAGTTAATTTTCTTGTGAATTCAATTGTTTTTTGACTCAAATAACTACATATACATACATTTGCTAAGAAATTCGTGACTCAATAACAATTTTTCCCATGTTTGTTCTTGTTCGCTTCAATTTCTTCCGGTGTATTTCAATTTCTGTCGAACATCCATCTAATTTCTTTTCTTTTCGAGTGTACATAACCATTGTGTTCCATCCCTTTCACTCGAGCCTCCAGCTCTCAAACTCTCTGCTCTTTTCTGCTCAATTAGATTTTACATAATCCGAAATATTATCCATGAAAGCCGCGCGCTCATGTAACCAAACATCGCTTCGCGTTTGTTTTAATCCGTTAGTGGGGGGAGGCTACAATTATTCATTTGTTTTCCCCGCAACTGTCAAACGAGATTTAATATATAACATCCGCGTCTCCTTATGGTTTCGTGATGAACTTTGTTTCGTTATGTAATTTGCAAAATTGTAAGAAAATTAAACATCAGATTCAAAGTTTTGCATTTCATTAATGTAAATGTACTAAATTTGAAACGATTAAAGATTAAATGGTGAGTGTTAATTGAATTTTTTTTTCTTGGTTTTAAAACAAAATATATTGAAGAATTTTGTTTCTTTTTATGTTTGCATCTATATCTAGATAACCATGAAAGCTATATTCGATATTGAATACACATTTTAAAGCTGAAATCATAAGGAATAATATGAATATAAGTTTATTATTGTATCTCTTACTGATTTCTAATAATTCATTATCAAACTTGAAGTAATCAAATTTTAACGCTTTGTTGCAACGTTTTTGCTATCTCGATAACCATGTTTGCTATTTTCGATATTGAATACTCAATTTGAAGTTAAAACTATAGAGAATAAAATGAATTTAGATTCATTATGGTGTCTCTTACTGATATCTTGTAATTCATTGTTAAACTTGAAGTAATCAAATTTTAACTTTTTGAAATGCAGTGTTTTTACTTTTTCATCTGTAACTCAATAACCATGTAAGCTACTTTTGATATTGAAAACACATTTTAAAGTTAAAACTATAGAGAATAAAATAGATCTAGATTCATTATTGTGTCTCTTATTGATTTCTTGTAATTCATTGTTAAACTTGAAGTAATCAAATTTGAATCTTTCAAAAAGCAGTGTTTTTACTTTTTAATCTGTATCTCAATAACCATGTAAGCTACTTTTCATATTGTAAACACATTTTAATGTTAAAACTATAGAGAATAAAATGAATCTAAATTCATTATTGTGTCTCTTACTGATTTCTTGTAATTCATTTATAAACTTGAAGTAATCAAATTTTAACCTTTTGAAACGCAATGTTTTTACTTTTTCATCTGTATCTCAATAATCATGTAAGCTATTTTGGTTCTTGGAAACACATTTTAAAGTTAAAACTATAGACAATAAAATGAATCTAGATTCATTATTGTATCTCTTACTGATTTCTTGTAATTCATTGTTAAAGTTGCAAAAAGCAGTGTTTTTACTATTTCATATGTATCTAGATAATCCTGTTTACTCTTTTCGATATCGAATACACATTTTAAAGTTAAAACTATGGGGAATAATGTAAGTGTAGTCTTATTGTTGTGGTTCTTATAGATTTCTTGTAATTCATTGTTAAACTTGAAGTAATCAAATTTGAATCTTTCAAAAAGCAGTGTTTTTACTTTTTCATCTGTATCTTAATAACCATGTAAGCTACTTTTGTTATTGAAAACACATTTTTAAGTTAAAACTATAGAGAATAAAATGAATCTAGATTCATTAATGTACTGATTTCTTGTAATTCATTGTTAAAGTTGCGAAAAGCAGTGTTTTTACTATTTCATATGTATCTAGATAATCCTGTTTTATCAACTTGAAATGCAGTGTTTATACATTTTCATCTATATGTCAACAACTAGGAATGCTATTTTTGTTATTGAAAACACATTTTAAAGATAAATCTATAAGGATTAATATGATTCCAAGCTTATGATTGTGTCTCTTATAGATTTCTTGTAATTCGTTCTCAAAGTTTGTTGTTTTGTTTTTAAGGTGGCAGTGTTAATGCTCTTCGGTGCCGCCTTCAGCGCAAGGTTGGACAACACCTACTTACCACCCGCAGGTGCTGGCGGTTCCGGTGGATACAACGGTCCGGGATTCGGCGGTGCTCCCAGTCGATTCCCAGGCGGAGGCGGCGGCGGCGGAGGAGGAGGCGGTAGATTCCCGGGAGGCGGCGGCGGAGGCGGTGGTAGGTTCCCAGGAGGTGGAGGAGGCGGCGGAGGCGGTAGTTATCAAGGAGGCGGCGGCGGAGGTGGCGGAGCGAACATCCCGATCCTGCGTTACGACAACGAGAACAACGGCGACGGATCGTACAGTTACGCGTACGAAACAGGAAACGGAATCAAAGCGCAAGAACAAGGAGCGTTGAAGGTGAGATCGTTTTTGGATAAGATTCGAGTAGATTTGTTAATGATTCGATTTGTAGAACGCCGGATCGCAGAACGAAGCCCAATCGGCAACAGGATCTTTCTCTTACACCGGCCCAGACGGACAACAATATGCCGTGCAATACACGGCCGATGAGAACGGATTCAGGCCGCAGGGAGCGCATCTTCCGACGCCTCCACCGATCCCCGAAGCGATTTTGAGATCCATCGAGCAGAACTTAGCTGAAGAAGCGAGAGGTGGCGGTGGAGGAGGTTATGGAGGAGGAGGAGGCGGCGGCGGAGATGATGGTCAGTACCGTCCATCAGGAGGCGGCGGCGGAGGTGGTGGAGGAGGAGGAAGCGGTGGAAGCGGCGGCGGTGGCGGTGGAATCGGAGGAGGCGGTGGCGGAAGACCTTCTTTCGGTGGACCTCGTCCAGGCAGCGGCTCCTTCAATCCACAAACCGGGTATAATTATTAATAGTGGCTGATTCTTGATCTGTGGTACAAATTTATTACAAAAAAAAAAAGATACGTTTATTACTTTTACTTTGATACTATTTATATATAAATAATAATAATAATTAAATGCTATGACGCTTCCGTATGTATAATGATAATTATAATAATGTGAATTAATATTTATGAAAGCAAATAAAAGTTATATTAGATGATAATAATAATTATAATGAGCGTTCTATTGATTTCCATTCATGAGGAAGACGTTACTTGTTACCCAACAAACTGAAGAAGAGAAAGAGCCTTCTTGTTATATACCATTACATTTGCTCATCTCAATTTGCTTTTTTTCTTTTTTCTTCCTTTTGGGAGACGATTAGCTCGCAGCATCAGCAACATTCGGACCTCTTCGCTCATCTTCAGTGATTACATATTCACCTAACCGAAGCAAATCCTAAACATCTCTTACGCAATTCTGTTTTGCAACACGTTAATTGAGGCAGTGTAACAACACACTCACTTATTCAACACATTTGTCGATTACCACGAATTACAACGAAGACACGAATTAAAGACGAAATTATAAGGAATAGAATGAACATTGATACAATATTCTATCTTTTATAAGTTTCTTGGAATTAGCTACCAAACTTAATGCAATTAATTTCGTCTGTATCTCCACAATCGTGGATTCGATTTTTTATTATTAAAAACGCATTTTAAAGCTTATACTACAAGGAATTAAATAAATATGGTTTAATTATTGAGTTTGTTACAGTTTTTGTATAATTAATTATCAAATTTGAGGTAATTAAATTTTAATTAAAAAACGTTTTTTTACTTCTTAATCGATATCTCTACAATCACTAATTCCATTTTCAAAGTTAAACACATATTTGAAAGTTAATAATGCAAAGAATAAAATGAGTGTAGATTCATTGTTGCATCTCTTGCAGATTTCTTGTAATCGTTAATATCGTAATGATTAACATGAAAAACTATGTCTTTGCTTTTTCGTCTATATCTCCATAACCACTAAAGCTATTTATAATATTGAATACTTTATTTAAAATAAAAACTATAGGGAATACAATGATTATAGTCTTGTTATTGTATTTCTTTAAGATTTCTTGTAATTTAGAATCGAAGTTATGAACATGAAAATCTGTTTTTTTACTTCTTAATCTATATCTCTACAATCACTAATTCCATTTTCAAAATTAAACACATATTTGAAAGTTAATAATGCAAAGAATAAAATGAGTGTAGATTCATTGTTGCATCTCTTGCAGATTTCTTGTAACCGTTAATATCGTAATGATTAACATGAAAAACTATGTCTTTGCTTTTTCGTCTATATCTCAATAACCACTAAAGCTATTTATAATATTGAATACTCTATTTAAAGTAAAAACTATAGGGAATACAACGAGTATAGTCCTATTATTGTGTCTCTTTGATATTTCTTGTAATTTAGTATCGAAGTAATGAACATGAAAATCTGTTTTTTTTTACTTCTTAATCTATATCTCTACAATCTCTACAATCGCTAATTCATTTTTCAAAATTAAACATATATTTAAAAGTTAATAATATTAAGCACATATTTTAAATTTAATAATGCAAAGAATAAAATTAGTGTAGATTCATTGTTGCATCTCTTGCAGATTTCTTGTAATTGTTAATATCGTATTGATTAACATGAAAAACTATGTCTTTGCTTTTTCATCTATATCTCCATAGCCACTAAAGCTATTTATAATATTGAATACTCTATTTAAAGCAAAAACTATAGGGAATACAACGAGTATAGTCTTATTATTGTATTTCTTTGAGATTTCTTGTAATTTAGAATCGAAGTAATGAACATAAAAATCTGTTTTTTTATACTTTTTGTTCTATATCTCTACAAGCACGAAAGCTATTTATTATATTGAATGCTCAATTTAAAGTGAAAACTACAGGGAATAAAATGATTATAGTCTTATTATTGTGTTTGTTAACAAATATATGGTAATTCGTTATCAAAAGTGAAGTATCAAAATTTTAAATGTACAAAAATTAGTTCTTACATTTTCATTTATATTTCGTGAACAATGAAAGATAATATCAATATAAAATATGAAAATTAAAGATAAAACTGTATGGAATGAAATGAGTAAAAAGTTATTACTGTGTTTCTAACAGATTTCTTGTAATTCGCAATTAAATTCGTAGTAATGAACATCTATGTTTTTACTTTTTCGTCAATATTTCAACAACCACGAAAGCTACTTATAATAATGAATGCTCAATTTAAAGTGAAAACTACAGAGAATGAAATGAGTATAGCCTTATTATTATATCTCTTAAACTATTATGATGTATTTCTTTATCAAAAATGAAGTAACAAAATGTTAAATGTACAAAAAGCAGTGTCCTTACATTTCCATTTACATCTTGAGAACAAATAAAGATAATATCAATACAAAATAAGTAAATTAAAGATAAAAGTATAAAGAATAAAATAAGTATAAAGTTATTGTTGTGTCTCTTATAGATTTCTTATAATTCACTATTAAAATCGTAGTAATAATCATGGAAATTTGTGTTTTACTTTTTTATCTATATCTCCAAAACCAGGAAAGTCATTTATAATATTTAATGCTCAATTTAATGCTAAAACTATACAGAATAAAATGAGTATAGTCTTAATATTGTGACTCTTACATATATCTTATAATTCGATATCAAAAAAGAGGTAATAAAAGTGACTTTACATTTTCATTAAGATCTCATGAAGGAAAAATGATTAAATTAATTTTAAATATGCAAATTAAAGATAAAAGTGTAAAGAATGAAAAGAATATAAAGTTATTGTTGTGTCTCTGACAGATTTCTTATAATTCACTATTAAAATCGTAGTAATAATCATGAAAATTTGTGTTTTACTTTTTTGTCTATATCTTTAGAACCACGAAAGACATTTATAATATTTTATGCTCAATTTAATGCTAAAATTACAGAGAATAAAATGAGCATAGTCTTATTATTGTGTTTCTTACATATATCTTATAATTCGATATGAAAAAAGAGGTAATAAAAGTGACCTTACATTTTCATTAAGATCTCATGAAGGAAAAATGATTAAATTAATTTTAAATATGCAAATTAAAGATAAAACTATAAGGAATGAAAAGAGTATAAAGTTATTATTGTGTCTCTTACAGATTTCTTGAAATTCGTTGTTAAAACAAAAAACTTTTATAAAATTTGAAGAAGTTCTCTTAACAAAGTTCACGCATTGAATGCTTCCCAAACAAAATTGATCCCAAATAAACGTAATAAATTTAAGATATAAAAGTAAGAGAAACCTTGAAATCGATTGAAAAGATTGTTCATCTAGGCTAATTGTGTGTTCGTTGGATCTCAATCAGGTTAAAGTTACGAAACGCCAGACAAGTTTTTCGATTCTTTCAGACAGACCCGAAGATGATTAGAACGAATTGCTCAAGTCTAACAAGTAACACATTTACATTTACATTTGCGTACTGACTGCACTTTCTTCTCGTCCACGCAACACGCCAAAAATTTCGTGGTCCATTCACAACGCAAAAAGATCTTAATCTTGTGGAGTTTCTCGTTGCGGACGAGATTAGAAAATGTGTCTTTTATGCAAGAGGAGAAAGAGAAGAATTTGGATATATCCGAGAATGATTCCAGACAGGATGCGACCGATTATCAATTAATGTCCAATTTTTTTTTGTTTGATTGCTCCGGTTTTCGAATAAATGATCCAAATTTCGTAACGAAAAGTTTTATAGATATTTTTTTACCCAATTTCCGTGCGATTTAGATAATTTTAATAATAATCGAGAGACAAGTTTTGATTACGTAAAATATTATTATAAAAAAAAAACCAATAATAATTGGCCTGTGAATTGGTTTTTTCTTTCTTGCTTCGCGTGTACAAAACTAATGCCGTTCAATTGATACACCTCTGACCTTTCCATCGGCTCTTTGGGAAGCGAAAGAGAAAAAGTGCACGGAAATCTGAAGCAAGGTCAGACGCATCTCGCCGAAGACGTGGGAACCACGAAAATTTAGATCGTATCTCTCATCATTCTTTGGGTCACGATGATTATAAAAAATAAATAATAACAATATGAAGAGGTTTTTTTCTACAATATTTTGCAATGAATTTGATGAAACTATGACCGAAATATACGGGAAAAAAGTGATGATGTGTTACGTGTGATAATAATTGATGTGACGACAATTACCAGGACGAAATTTGAGGAAACACTTGTTAATTGCGTCTTGTTTTATAATGGCACGAATGGATCTTAAATAACTGTAAACGTAATAGCTAATTATACTCAGCTTTTAATTATGCATCAAATGAACATTTCTTTTATGAGGTGAAATTTGATTAAAATTTGAGCAAATATCCAAGCAGTTAAATTGGAAAACGTTTTTTTAGGTTTTGTTGTATAACTGGACAACCATTGACACTAATTACTTGTTTGAGTACAGTAATTAATGTCAGATATCTATTCTTTAATATGTGCATATTGCCAGAATTATAACTGTTGCCATTTTCTTGTAATCTGTAATCATATTTGAATAAACGTTTTATCGCACTCGAAAATCGTGTCTTCATATTTTGTTGTATAACTCGATAAACACTTACACTAATTACAAGTATGAGTACATTACTTAATCTCAGATATCCTCGCTTTAATATGTGCTTATTGTCAGATATGTAACTATTACTAATTTCTTGTAATCGGCAGTCAAATTTGATTTTTTTTTGTAATATGCTGTTATAATTGTTGTATAACTCGACAACCACTTACACTAATTACAAGTAAGAGTACTCTACTTAATCCTAGATATACAGACTTTAATATGAGTTTATTTTCAGAATTGTAACTATTACTTGTTTTTTGAAATCTGAAATCAAACTTGAATAAACTTTTTTTTAATACACGAAAATCCTGTCTTCACATTTTGTTGTATAACTCGACAAACACTTACAATAATTACAAGTTTGAGTACTTTACTTAATCTCAGATATCCTCGCTTTAATATGTGCTTATTGTCAGATATGTAACTATTACTAATTTCTTGTAACCGGCAGTCAAATTTGATTTTTTTTTGTAATATGCTGTTATAATTGTTGTATAACTCGACAACCACTTACACTAATTACAAGTATGAGTACTCTACTTAATCCTAGATATACAGGCTTTAATATGAGTTTATTTTTAGAATTGTAACTATTACTTGTTTCCTGAAATCTGAAATCAAACTTGAATAAACGTTTTTTTTAATACTCGAAAATCCAGTGTCTTCACATTTTGTTGTATAACTCAAGAACCTCTTACACTAATTACATGATTGATTACTCTAATTAATCTTAGATATCTACGCTTTAATCTGTGTTTATTGTGAAATTTGTAATTATTACTAATTTCTTGTAATCGGCAGTCAAATTTGTATCAACTTTTTTTTTGTAATGTACAGTTAAAATTGAATATACTTGAAAATTCAGTGTCTTCACATACACTTATACTAATTATATATTTGAGTACTTTTTAATATGTGTTTATTTGCAACATTTTCCATTGCATTGCAGTCACATAAGAATTATTTCGTTTCATACAAGATTTGATAAAGTTCTTCATTAATTTTCTTATTTTTCAATCTTAATTATTGAATTTTCATCAATTCTTAAGTTGTTTCTTTTTTTTCAAGATACGTTTAAGGTAGACAATCAACTTACATCGTCTCACATCTTATTCAACACTTTTATTTCCTTTTTTTGCAACAATAATCTTAATTTTGCGAAATGTCAATCGGTTAATAATGTCTTCTCAAATGCAATCATCATCTGTCCAACTATTACGACTTTCCGCGTTTCAAATAGGATATTCGAAGAAAGTTCAATTGTGCTCATCATCTCTCACATGTATGAGAACACATTCCTTTCCACAAATTACAAATTAATTAATTAAACAAACAATATAAAATACGAAGTAAAAGTGTTCGAAGATTATTTTTTGAACGTTCTATTTATAAATTAAATGGAAATGCATTCTGGTTTTGGTTAAAGTAAAAATTGTTGAAAGAATTCGAGGTCTTTCTCGCGTTTAATTGCAAGAGTATATTTATATAAATCGATTTGCTAATTGCAACCTTGTGCCTCTGCAGAAGCACCGGTAACAATGAAGAAGAGAGGAATAATATGGGTGCGTGTAGGTGAAAAGAAGTTTCGAAGAAAAAGAGAGATGGTTTGGAGCGAAATTTCGAGCAGAAATTATTATTTATTTTTTTTTTAGGTGGGAGTTTGGATATAAATTGGAGCGGTCCTCATCTGCACATCATCACATCTTCTGATCACTCCAGATCTACAGCATCGCAACAATGAAACAAGTAAGTGCATTTGTGTGTTTTTTTCAATAGTTTTTCAAATTTATTTAATTTTTTCTTTTTACAAGTTCATAGTCTTCGCCTTGGTTGGATTGGCGTTCGCGGAACCGCCGAGCAGCCAATACGGACCTCCCGGTTACAATAGCAACGCCAATAACAACAATGTCAACAACAACAATCAACATGGCAACAACTATAACGGAATTCCGAACGCTAACAACGACGTTCCCATCCTGAGGTTGGAGAACAGCAACGACGGCGAGGGTGGTTACAAGTACGCTTACGAGACGGGAGATGGCACCTCCGCCCAGGAGCACGGGTACCTCAAGGATGCCGACTCTCCGACCGCCCAAGGAGGATTCGCCTTCACCGCTCCCGATGGTCAGCAGTTCTCGATCAGTTACACCGCCGACGAGAACGGTTTCGTTCCCGTCGGAAACCATCTGCCAACACCGCCACCGATTCCAGAAGAGATCCTGAAGGCTTTGGAACAGAACAGGGCGGATGAAGCGCGCGGCATCGTCGACGATGGACAGTACCATCCAGAGCCTGCTCCTCATCAGCAGTACAACAACGCTCAGCAGAACGCTGCAGGTGGAACTCATCCAGGATATTAAGAAAAAAAAAATAGTCTTCATTGAATTTGTTTTTTGTTTTTTTTTTGTCGAAATCCCGTTGAAAATTTTTGTTTCTTTGTATATAATTTAAGTGTGAAATAACATAACATAATAAAAAAAAACATTTTATATTAAATAATGCATTGTTTTTATTGGCTAATCCAGCGTTTTTCAAACTGTGAGGCACGCCTCCCTAGGGAGATACATTCCTGTGCTCTTATCCATATTGCTGTAATACGCGATAAAAGTTGACAAATGCTCGAAAAAGCAGTGTTTTTACATTTCATTGATTTACTCGAAAACTATAATACATACATTGAATCCAAAAGATGCAT